>NC_026007.2:44916972-45006865 GCF_000442705.2 Elaeis guineensis | reverse complement strand
CAAGATCAATCTTCTCCATTATTTCCATATCCTCTCAAGCATCATTTAAGAGAAGTTGAAGCATCTTTTGTGTAATTCATCAGCAACTTTTTTCGGGCTTAAAAGAGTTCATCTTTTCTATTTTTCATTTGTGCTGAAATTCATACTCTTGTATTTTATTTTCTTTACAAATTCCTTTAAGAGAAAGAAACTTAGGGATTAAGCCCGTCCAAATCCAAAATTGGATATTGTAGATTTTGGTTGGTGAGTCCGAAAAATCAACTGGATTGATTATGAGCTCGAAAAATAATCGATGTAAGATTTTAGTTGGTGATCCCAAAAAAATCACTAGATTTATTTATGAGTCTGAAAAATAAATATACTATAATCAGACTGATTATAGTAAAATTTTCAAGAAAAGCTTGGAGAATAGACGTAGGTGCAGAGTTGCATCAAACCACTATAAAATTCTTATGTGTTTGTACTATGCCTTTGATTCTTCTTTGCTTCATCATCTTACTTTCTTTACTTTGTATTTAATTCTTGCCTTATTGCTTTAATATATTAATTTCACTATAGTTTATTACATTTACGTTACAACTATACTAAGTTAAGTTACTCTGAAGCACATACTTGTTAAGAGCCTAAATTTGATTAAAATTTTTAAAGAACCCTATTCACCCCCTCCTCTTGGGTTGCTACTTTCTGGTCAACAATTAGTATTAGAACAGGTGCTCTGTTATTTGTTGTTGATCTAGCGGTCTAGAGTTAAAGATCATGACAATCCAAATAAAATTCTTGTTTAATGAAAGATATCCTATAGATAGACCTCCACTATTTAATAGATCAAATTATATCTATTAGAAAGCTAACATGAAAATTTTTATATAAGCACATGATTATAATTTATAAAAAAATTATAGTCAATGGCCTACACACCTAATGCATTAATTGAGCATGATAAAGAAAAGATCTAACTAAATGCTAAGATAATGAATTTACTTTATTATTCATTAGATATAAATATATTTAATATAATTTTTTCATGTATTTTAGCTAAACAAGTATGAAAAAAATTGAAAAGAACTTATAAGAGAGCAAATCAAAAATAAGAATCAAACTTCTAAGAAGAAAAAGAAGCTCATCCCAATTTATGTCTCATGGCTCATAAGGATGAAAAGAAAAAGATGAAGAATAAGCAAAAGAAAAAGAAAGCATTGATTAAGAAAAATAAGGTAAAGAAAAGCAAAATACGAAAGAAGAAAAAAGTATTGCAAATCCTTACCTCATGGCTCACAACGATGAGATAAACATTGAAAATTCTCCCGAATTTACTTTTGAAGAATTATTTGAAGTCTTTAAAGATCTAATGGATGAATTCAAAAAGTTAAGGCTAAAAAACAAAGAACTTAAAAAGTCTAATCAATTCATGGCTGAAGAAAAAAATAAAATATTGATAGAAAAAGAAGATCTTTTAAAAGAAAAGAATGCTTTGACTAAAGATAAAGAATTACTTCTTAAATCTAAAAAATTTTTAGTTAAAAAAAATAATAAGTTGAAAGAAGAATCTGAAAATTCAAAATTTTCTGTTGAAGAGAGAAAAATTATTGAAAGAAAAAAAAAATCTCTTTTGGAAGAAAATATAAAATTGAGAAAAAAGATAGAAAACTTGAAGTCCATGATTGAAAAACTTACATTGGATCTCTAAAGCTTCAAGCAATTTTAAATAATCAAAAGAATATTTTTAATAAAATTAAAATTGGTTACAATTCATTAAGAAAATAGAATATTGGTTACAATTCATCTAAAAAGTATTTCATGGTTTGCTTTAAATGTAACAAAGTTGGTTATAAAATTTTAGAATGCAACACTAAAAGAATTGACTAAACATTAATCAAACAAATTTGGATTCAAAAGAAAATCATGTACTCTAACCTCCATGGATCCAAGATGACTTGGGCACCAAAAATTAGTAAATAATTTTTGCAGGTGTATCAAGTATCCAATGGAATGAAAAAAGTTAATTCTTGAAAATAGATACTTTAGATGGATGGATGATGATATTTGGCATAAGCTAAACTTTTCTCACATCATATCATCATTATTTGCTAAATTTATTTTGCATCATTGATTGATTTTGATAATTTGTCTATGCTTAAAATGATCATACTCCATGGCTTGAATGCTTGAATATTCTGATAAATATGCTCTCTTAATCCTAGTATCATATTGATTGCTAGAAACTTAAGTTTTATTTTGAATCTAGCATGCTTCCAAACCCTTCATAACATGACATTACTTGTGAAACTTAAATTAAAATAAACTTGATGACATATGAAAATATTTGGATGTAAAACTCTCAACTAAATTTTTGATATTCGCATAAAATATGTAATCATTGAAATATGTCAAAAATTATATGATTCAAAGAATATCAAAATAAGTTATCAAATCATAAAAGATTATATGCTTGATGTTATTGATTTGCATAGCATCTTAGATTGATCATTAAAGATTTGAAAATCTTCTAGTTGAACTAAAATTCATAGAGCTATTATCTAGTATCTCCTTGATTTAATTTGACTAATTATCATACCCTCAATTGATTAATTTTTGATTTTCTAAATTGATTTGAATATCTTTCTTGATTATTAATTTGATTTACTATTGATCCATATTTAATTTGAGTCAATTTTTCTTTGAATCTAAACTCCTTGAATTATTTTTTCGATTCTCGAATCTGGAGGAGTCGACTCGCAATTTCAAATAGAAAAATAGTTCTGTGAGGAGCCGACCCCTCTTTAGGAGTCTACTCTTGATTTAGGAGACAACCCCTGTGTCTGGGATAGGTTTCTTAATTAAAAATATCTCAATGCTCTATTCATCTTTTCTCATTTCTTTCGAACTGAAATCTTTTTCAAACCCATCTTCCTTCAAAATTGGACCTTCCTTCTTTATTTCCACCTGATTCTTGTGGTTCTTGCTCTCCAATGCACCCCGAAAGCAGCTCACTCAAAGGAAGAGGAAGTCACATACACAAATTCAAGAATTTAGGGCTTTTCTAAGTCATTCTCCCATGTAAAAAAAAAAAGAAGAAGGATCAAGCTTCGAAATAATCATGAGTAGAAAAATAAACTTTAAGTTTCTGAAGCAACAAGGATTCATAATTGGATAGAAAATCAAGAGATTGGACTGAAAATTTCTATATTCTTTGGATCTCTTGACCTACCTGAATCAACTGCAAAAAAAATATCTTTGTAAATATAAAATTTGGGATTAGAAACTTGAAATGGAATGAGATACATCTTGATATAGATGATGAAGATGAGGTTCCTGCAACAGTGCCGCTTGTAGATATTAGATCAGAGAAGCCGGCAGAGTAGACGGAGGCCACTCCTCCTTCATAGTCCAGCCATCCAAAGAGCAGCTCACGATTATCTAATAGACTGGATGAAGATGCATTGGTTGAGAGTCTCCACCAGAATCATAGCTTCAGCTTGTACAGAGTTTCAACAGTACATATCAGAGGCACAGCAAGTGAGGAGAGATTTGT
This sequence comes from Elaeis guineensis, assembly GCF_000442705.2. Classification (NCBI taxonomy): domain Eukaryota; kingdom Viridiplantae; phylum Streptophyta; class Magnoliopsida; order Arecales; family Arecaceae; genus Elaeis; species Elaeis guineensis. Next base: position 45,003,333 of record NC_026007.2, on the reverse strand, counting down.
TGGAGGTTCTATCACTGATCAAAGAGGAGTCTACAAGATTGATCTAGGTACTCATTTCAGCAAGGAAGAATGTTCGTAATCGGGCTCAATCATCTGGGGACATCAGACCAACCTCTCCTTCTAGTTAGCCTGGATCTTCATCATAGGATCAACTTGACCCACTCTCTTCAAATGCTAGGATTTTTTTTTTTTAACTTTAGTGACTCTAGCAATCCATTTTTTGAAATCTCTAGGATATAGCTCTCATACATCTTGCTTACTTTTCATGTTTAAATCAATGAAAACTTGATCTTTATGATGTAAATTTAATATGAGTGATGCTTATACTTATATGTTTGTTTGATTGAAAATATACTCTATTTATGAAACTAAGAGAGAGAAATTATTGCCTAATTGAATAATTATTTTGTTTGCAAAACAAAGGAGAAGATATGAATGATTAATTAAATTAAATAAATGTGCATGATTTGAAAAAAAAATTAAGAAAAATAAATTGACTAACATTTATTATGAAAAATAAGAGAAAAAATATAATTTAAATATTATAAGAGAAATCATTATCATTGATAAATATGTATATTTTGCCTATCTTGATATATTTGAGCATTCATGTGATTTTGTTCATTTGATTCATTTTGAGAAATTTATTCATACTCTGCAAGTTAAATCTAATCATCATTTCTATTATCTTGCTCCAATTAATTATGTTCAAAAGTTGAATTTAAAAAATACTCTTTTTGAACCTTTTGAAATTGATATTAAAAAAATATATTTCAAAAAAGCTATTATTTGTCTTTAAAGTCAAATATTTAAAGAAGACTTTAGTTTTATGTAATTAATATCAAATAACTTACTATTTATCTTGTATTTTATTGATCAACTTTTTGGCAAAAAGAGAAAAATATCTTTATCTGAAATCTAATTTTACAAACTTATATTCTTAATATGATATCTTTGGAGACAAACTAAGCAAATCGATAACTTTTTCTAAACTTAGTGTATGATACTCCTTAAGAAAAAGAAGAGATATGTTTGAAAATCTGATTAAAGAATCAATTTCATTCAAAAAGAGAGAAATCTATTTTGACTAAAATGAATATGAATTCAAGTTATTTTTGAAAAGAAAAATATGCCACAAAATCTGAACTTGATATAATTTAGTAGTCGAAGGGAGAGAAGCATTTGGTACATCATGATACAAGCTATGAATTTGATTAATTTTGATGATATATTTTGCTCTGATACATTCATGATATCTTCTCTGAATTTTATTTTTTAATAAGCTCTATTTCTTTTGAAATCTATGAAGTTTAAAGTAGTTTTGTAATTAAATTTGAAAATCTCTTTAATGCATCAACTTTACTCAAAAAGAGAGAGATGCATTTTAAATCTACACTATTCAAAAGAAAAAAAGTACTTTTGAATCTATATTATTCAAAAATAAGGAAAAAAATTTGATCTGAATTTACTACAATCTTTCAAAAAGGAGGAGAAGCAACAAAAAAGGGGAGAAGAATTTCTAAAATTTGAATTTGAAAGTCAAATTCAAGTTAAATTTGAAAGGAGAAGAACTCAAGTCAAATTTTAAAAATTGAATGTGTGTTTATTTGAATTTGAATTAATTTTGATGACTCTTTTTAAGTCTTGCCTTTGAGCTTTTTGATGCTATCAAAAAAGAGGAGAAGAGATGTTGAGTATAAGCTTGAAATACTTGAGTAGATCACTTGACTCATTATGTTTAAGATGATACTCATTTGCTTGCTTAAGATAATCATATAAAATGAGTATGCTGAATATAATTATGGATATATGCATTCTTAAAATGCTCATTTGTTGTTCACATGCTTGAAGTGCTTATTTGTTTTGCTTGAGATAATCATTTTAGCCTGAATTTAAAATGAGTTCAAACTTTCTTTAAGTATATGTTATAAGTATACATGATTATAAGTGCTTATTTATTCACTTTATGATGATCATGATAAAATTAATTGAAACATATTTTATGCTCTTATTGCATATATACTCAAAATTTTGTCATCATCAAAAAGAGAAAAATTATTGATCTTATAATTGATTTTGATAATTTTAAAATATTAAGTATTTATGATACTAATCATGTTTTTAAGGATGAATGTAAGATTTTTCATATGCTCGTAATGAAGAAATTATCCGTGAAAGAAATCCTCCAAAGATGCCAAATCAAAGTACTTAAAAGAACAAGTTCTCATAAGTTTGGATGGCTCATTATGAAAAAAATAAAGTTGAAAGAAACCAATATCATTTAAGATATATTTGAAAAAAAGAAAGATCAAATTTGGAAGTGATTCAATTGAAAAAATCTAAGTTCAAATCTTTGAGTCGATTCATGTGGTAAAGGAGTTGACTCTAACACATTTTGGCACAAGCACATAGTTCTGGCATGCAGACAAGTCGACTCATTTCTGAGACGAGCCGACTCTATTTACAAGACAGAAAGTAATTTCTGCAAGTTTGAGATAGAGCCGACTCGAAATGAAATCGAGTCAACTCGAAATAAAATTGAACCGACTTCAAAGAAAATCGAGTCGACTTGTGACATAGGACAGCACTAACGACTAGTTTTCTGCACATCTTCAAACGACTATTTTTTTATCCCAAGGGCTAATTCAAGCCTTCCAACAGTCAAAACTCATTCTCCAGCCAATATCAAGATTATAAAAAGCAAGAGAATCAATTAAAAAGAAAGATCAAGAGGATTTGAAAATGAAAATATCATTTCTTGAAGGGAACATTGAATATCATTGAAAAGAGAGAAAAGAGAAGATTTTTGTGCACAGATTTTAGTAAATTTTTAAGATCAATCTTCTCCATTATCTTCCACATCCTCTCAAGCATCATTCAAAAGAAGTTGAAGCATCTTTTGTGCAATTCATCAGCAACTTCTTCGGACTTAAAAGAGTTCATCTTTTCTATTTTTCATTTGTGCTGAAATTCATATTCTTGTATTTTATTTTCTTTATAAATTTTTTTGGAGAAAAAAAATTTAGAGATTAGGCCCATCCAAGCCTAAAATTGGATATTATAAGTTTGGGTTGGTGAGCCAGAAAATCAATTGGGTTAATTGTGAGCTCAAAAAATAATTGATGTAAGATTTTGATTAGTAATCCCGAAAAACCAACTGAATTTATTTGTATGCACTGTAATCGGACTGATTATAGTAAAATTTTCAAGAAAAGCTTGGAAAGTGGACGTAGGTGTGGAATTACACCGAATCACTATAAAAGTTTTGTGTGTTTGTGTTGTGCCCTTGGTTCTTCTTTGCTTCATCATCTTGCTTTCTTTATTTATATTTAATTCTTACCTTATTGCTTTAATATCTTAATTTCGCTATAGTTTATTGCACTTACCTCACAACCACACTAAGTTAAGTTACTTTGAAGTACATACTTGTTAAGAGCTTAAATTTGATTAAAATTTTTAAAGAACCCAATTCACCCCCCTCCCTCTTGGGTTGCTACCTTCTGGGCAACATTCCGACATCGGAGAATGTGTCGGTATTTGCCACTATCTAAGCTGTGTCGGCCTCAAGCTCCACCGTCGATCATCACACCGAGGTCAGAGATTTAAATTTGTATTTTTCCTTCTGTTTTCCTATCAATGTAATCAAAAATTTTATATCAATGAAGAAGTAATTTTTATCCCTGTGTTCTTCAATTTGTGTTTGTTTGTGGTATTTATCTCTATTGGTTCGATATGATTGCTGCGATCGTGCGATTGTACAATACCACACCAAATGTCAGCCAATAGCCTTATCTTTGAGGACTCAGATTGAGAACCTTGAAGAAGACCTGTACCGAGCTCAACAAGATGCTGTCAAAGCAAAAGAGAAACTCCGAAAGGTGAAGAAGAATAAAGATGAGACTTCGACGGAGGTAGAATGCCTAAGAAAATGTTTGAAGCAGATAGATAGAAAATATTTTGTCGAAAAGCACAGGTTAATCAAAGAGCAGCATAAATTCACAAAGTCGATTGGAGAGAACAACTGGAAGATGGCTGCGATAACAGTTCTTTACAACGAACAATTGCTCAAGGCCTAAGATGAGATTATAGGACTGAAGTATACTATAGCATCGGGCAATGCTACTAATAAAGCCAAAGCTGATTCAGCTATCCAGATCGGTCAACTTTAGAGCAACCTTCATTTAGCTGAGGACACGATCAGAAAACTCAATCGAGCGATGGATATTGAGAGATCAACAGCTGATATTATTCGACACAAACTTATCTCAGTCCAGCAGACCACCGCTAACTTTTCGAAAGCTCTGAGCAAGGACAGGTTTGCTATAACCGAGCTCCGCATCAAGCTCATGGAGAGCATGGTAGTAGCCAACCATACCAAGGCTACTGTTGGCAGTTGTAGGACTGGCTCACCATAACCTTACATATTGCAACCCTCAAAGTCATAGAGGTATCAGCCATGGCTTTGGACATCAGCTTTGAAGAGTGCAGGAGCTTAGTCAGACGACTCTTCCCTGAAGTTGACTCCCATGTCACCACCCTTAGAGATGCCGATCTTATAGGCCCTACAGCTGGAGAAATATCGGGTGCTGCAATCGGAGGAATATCGGGTCTGAGACATGCCAAAGCTCCATCAACCAAAGGTGGGCCTTTTGAATGATCGATGTACTTTTTTTTTGTATATATCTTTTGTAGCTTCTGTGATCTACTGTAATCAAGTTTATTGAGTTTGGATTGAAGGTTTTCTTTTCACCTGTATTTTTATATTTTGGTGACTTTGTATTTGCATGACTCGATCCTTGTTGTGTATGATCTCTTCCTTGTAAAATTCCATGGAGATATTCATGCATCAACTTTAGTCTTTGCTTCGAGAATCCTTAAAGGTTAGCTCCCCGAAGATTCTTCTAGATTAGCTTCAGTATATTGCATAGCTAAAGTTGGTGAGCTGATGGTTCTTGTTGATTAGCCCTCCGAAGATGCTTTTAGGTAAGCCTTTGTTTGTTGCCGAAGTCGATGGACTGATGGTCCTTATAGGTTAGAACTCTAAAGATCTTTTTAGGTTAGCCTTCGCATCTCATATGACTAAGATCTTCATAGATGTTAGCTCATTGAAAAGCGAGAAGCCTTCAGAAGTCTTTAAAGGTTAACCCCCACTTCTTAGTCATCGAGGTTTTCTGTCCATGTAGGTTGGAACGGTGAAGTTAGAATGACGAATATTGAGGGTCCTTATAGATTAGCCTCCACTTTCCACATAACTAAGATCTTATGGGCGTTTGCTCGCTAAAAAGTGAGCGGCCTTTGGGGGTCCTTATAGGTTAGTCCCTCCGCTTCTTAGTCATCGAGATCTTCATTGTTGACACCTTGGATGGCATGCTTTGAGGGCCCTTTTAGGTTAGCTCTCACTTCTTGTCTGACTAAGATCTTCATGGATGCTGGCTCGCTGAAAAGTAAATGACCTTTGGGGGTCCTTATAGGTTAACCTCCGCTTCTTAGTCACCGAGATCTTCGACTCACTGGTTGCAAGAGACGATAACAATCCTAAAAAAAGATTAGTTTATTAGCTGATTATCAAGTTACAACATTGATAGTACATTCAGAGATGCTCCAAGTTTCATGGACAAGATAAGGGTATTCCATCCAATTGCTTGAGGCAATAAGTTTTCGATCTGATGATTCGTCCAGTTGGTTAGGGCCTTCCTCCTTCAGAGATAGTTTTCCACATTCTATAGGTTGGTAGACTTTGGCTCATCGTAGGACCAGATAACTAGCTTTGAATTCTTTGTTCCAGACATAAGAGTGGTAGTATCATGCCATCCTTTGTTGATAGGCCGCCATCCACACTCGTGCTTTCTTACAAACTCCTTCGAGTAGATCAAGACTGGCACAAAGCTATTCTGTATTACTCTGATCATTGTAGTCCTTAATCCGATGCGAAGAGAGTCTGATTTCTATGGGAATGATGGCTTCAGATTAAAAGAAGTCTCTCCTGAGCGTATCCTTTGAGTGGTTCTGTAGGTCTAGAGCATACTATGTAGCTCATCCACCATGCTCCTTTAGCTCGATCAAACCTGGGCTTCAGTCCCTACAAAAGGGTTTGATTAGTTACCTTAGTTAGCCTGCGAGTGTCCTATTGAGGTAAAGTGTTGGAAAATGTCATAGCTTTGATAGAATTCCACAAACTTAAAGCCCGAGAATTGGCATCCATTATCGGTGATCAGCACCTGTGGGAGATCGAATCGACAAATAATGAACCTCCAAACAAAGTCTGTTACTGTAGCTTCAGTGATTTTGGCTGAGGGCTCAGCTTCTATCTATTTGGTGAAGTAGTCAATGACCATAAGTAAAAATTCTTTTTAGCCCGATGTTGGTGGAAAGGGATCTAGAATATCCATTCTCCACTGAGCGAATGACCAAGAAGCAGCTATTAGGACTAATGGAATAGCTGGCTAGTGCTAAACATTAGCATTCTGTTGACACCAATCACATCACTTGGCGAAGTCAACTATATCACCCTACATCGTAGGCCAGTAGTACCCCTATCAAAGTATCTTGTAGGCCAAGGACCTGCCACACAGGTGATTTTTACATATCCCTTCATGCACCTCTTGAAAGAAGTATTCGGCTTCGAAAGGACAAAGACATTTGAGAAGTGGTAGGGAGAATGATCATTTATAAAGCTTACCTTCATAAAGAATATAATGGGGAGCCTTAATATTTGATCTTCCGAGCATCTTTAGAGTCTGTGGATAGCACTCCATCTCATAAGAAGTGGATGAAGGTCCATCCAATAAGGTTCGTTGTCAAGTTGTAGAACTAGAACCGGCTCTTCAGTATTGGGCTTCTTCAGAATCTCAAAGAATGATTTCTTGGGTAGATCTCTTGGAGCCGAAGTCACCAGTTTGGATAGTAAGTCGGCTCTCGAATTTTTGGATCGAGCTACCTGCTGAATGTCGAAATCACCAAATGGTGAGATTAGATCCTTCACTTTTTGGAGGTATTTCTTCATATTCTCCTCTCGAGCTTCAAAGTCTCTCTTTACTTACAATTCTCAATCCGACAACAAGAGCTTCATTTTCAACCTCATTGTTGGTGGCTGGAAAAATGAACCTCAAGACATATTCTGCAATAAATTCTTCGAGCACAAGAAGTAACAGGCCCTAATCCTAATCCTATAGAATTCGATGATCCACCGCATGCACTACCTAAAGATCATCTGGTTCCTCTGACGAACCTTGTTCTACTGGTGCATCTTCTTGCTAAGTCGGCCCTAGCATTTCTAGATCTTCAGAGATAATGCATTTCATAATGAAGTCTGCCAAAATATGAGCCTTAATAGTGGGTTGAAGTTGGAACTTCATCTTGAACTCTGCAAGTTCAATCATCCATTTCGCTAGTCATTCAGAAGTATTAGACCGATGTAAGACTATCTTGAGTAGGGCTTAGAAGTAGAGCTGAAGCCTTCGGACTACAATAATGAGGATGAAGATTAGCTTCTTCAAACTGGTATATCTGGTCTCCGCATCATGTAAGACCCTGCTGACATAGTAGATCGGCCTTTGGACTTTATCTTGCTCATAGACCAACATCATGCTTATGGCAGTTGGTGAGACCATCAGGTATAAGTAAAGTTCTTCATCAAGCTTCAGCTTACTGAGCATGAAGGGTAGCATGGCAGTTTTGTGCATGCATTTTTAAAAATTTTATAATGGAACATACATAGATTAAATAATTTAATCTACAATACATGCATAGATCAAATCTAAAACTACCATATAAAATCTATAACATGAACTAATATGCATGCATGTAAATCTGAAATCTATAATTCAACAAACATAGATCACATCTATATCAAATTAGATCATATCTAAATTATATTTAGATCATATCTAAATATGAATTGAGTTCAAAACTCCATAGCTGAGCGTGGGTAGCAGATCACTGCATCCAAAATTTATAGTAATTGATTCTTCATGATGTCTAGTAGCCGTACACGCATCCGACTCTATGGATATCTACACGAAGCCCTTGTGCTGATTGGTCTCTTCGAAAGTGCTAGCTCGTGAAGATACCTTTTGATGGCTGGTCTAAGAAGAACATGAAGAAGATGAAGAACAAGAAGACCCTCACATTTTCTTCCTGAATCCACGTATCAGATCTCTATGATAGAGATTAAGAGAAGAATACTTTCTTCTCAATTCTCCCACACATAAGAGAGAACTTTTCACTCTTCCTTTCACACCTTTAAGAAGAACTTTTCTTCTCTAATTTTTCATGATAAAAATTAGATCTAATCTGATTTTTTATACAGAAAATCATATAAAATGTGAAGCTCTAGAAGAACCCAAAAGAGAGATCCAAGAGAAGAATCATTCTTTTCTTTTCTTCTCCCTTTTTTTCTTGATCGAAAGTCCTAGGAAGCCCCAAACACCCAACCAGATTTTTTTGATATTTTTTCTTTAAATTCTTATGTTAAAAATCAAATCCAATCTAATTTTCATACTAAAAAAAAAAAAAAATCTAGGAGAAGAACACTTTCTTCTCCAAAACTGCGTATTAGAAAAAAAATCTTTCTTCCTTCTCTTTCTCTTATTAGGAAGAACTTTTCTTCTTTAATTTTCTACTGTAAAATCAGCAAGAGAAGCTTTCTTTGATGCCTTGAAACCAATAGCAAACTCTCACAAAATCTCTTCCAAATAGGGGGAGGAGAAGAAGCTTAGGCATGTGAAGTTTGGGGCGTCCAACTCTTGGACGCCCCCTCGCTTTTTGTTCTTTTTGGGTGACAACAAGAGGGCGGACACCCACTTTCATGCATGAAAGAGAGGAGAAGGTGCAGCATATTAGATGGGGCATGAGTTCTCATGGTTAAGAGGAGAGAAGGCATGGAGAAATCTTAAATAAATGGGGTTTTGAGTTGGTTAAGTCCTATTCTAAATAGGACTCATGAATCTTATTCTAACTCTAACTAATCTTTGAACCCAATCCTAAGAAATATAAAAATTAATTATAACAAACTAATTAATTAGATCCTAGTCCAATTATGAAACTAATTAGGTCCTAATCCAATAAGAAAATTAGTTAGATTAATATCCCATCAATCCAGGGATTGATTCTTGGATATAAAATCATATCATAATTAATAGGACTTGATCCAATTAATCCTATTATCCAATAAAGTTTGATCCAATCAAACCTAAATCAAGTTAAACTGATCTCTATCAATTAAATTTGATTTGCATCCCTAAGATCAATTGAAACAAGCCCTGTTATCCACTAGAGATGCATTCAATCAATCCAAAGCTAACCTAATTGAATCCAATTCAATTAGATCTGATCAAACCCCCATTACTCAATCAAATTGAACCAATAACAATTAAATTGTTAATTAATTGATCCTCTAATTTATCAACTATTAGTAAATAATTTATTACAACCTTTGCATAGGATTAATCATCAATCACATTGATAATTAAATCCTTAAATGATTCATAATCGTCGATAAACTATTTGATCAGATAGGAACTTCAATGTATGTGATCCTATAGATTCGAACCTAAGCCAGTAATACAAGAATAATTTTGGTACCACTTGATGTAATAATCTAGCAATGAGATCCGACGTCCGAATAGGCCGAGTGTATGCTCAGTAATACTCTACAATCTATGTGGATATAGTTACCGTATAATTCATCTCTTTGACTCTCGATGCTCAAGGACGACTATGGATTAAACTATTAATCCTGGATGAGTGGTCTGTTGGAAAATATGTCCTAAAATCAATCATTTAGGTTGTAGATGATTGTGCTCCATACAAATATATGAATTATAAAATAATAAATGTTACCTGACAGATTCATCATAAGGAATACATCTTTCAAAATAGAACTCATATGTTATGATGAAGTCCTTAGAACTACTACCAAAATGATAAAGGAGGATTTATCATGTGGTTCTTAAATTCTGCTCGCGATCAAATGATACAATTATTACAAGAATGATAATTGTATCGAGTGTAGGTCGTTGTGTGCCATATTAATTGGTTGTCCTCTTAACCAAGACGTGTGACGATACGGGTATGGCATATGGATTATATGTAGGAGTACATTTCACTGAGCGTGACCACTTACAGAGCACTCTGCTATCAAGAGATGCTCTGATGGGATATGGGTATAAGTGTCCTTCAGACCTGAGGCTGCCTCGGTGACTTGCAAGCAACTCACTGTGCTTTAGTGTCAGACTATCCAAATTTTTAATTCAGTAATAAAAAATTTTTGGGTACAGTCAAATACTTATGAATTCTGAGTATGAGTCAAGATGGGATTGACCGCTCCAAGTAAAATTCGAGATGATGCATCACTGTGTTTCAATTCAGTAAAACTTTGATCAAAGTAGTCCTAGTGAGGAGTCAGAATTTTTGAAGTTGAGACACAATGTGGACCACTTATCCTGGATTGACAGTTTAACCCAAAATCATCCTTGAGCATCAAGTGTCAAAGAGATGAATTATACGGTAACTATATCCATATGGGTTCTAGAGTGTTGCTGGGTATGCATTCGCTCTATCCGAATGTCAGATCCCATTGCTAGATGGTTACATCAATTAGTACAAGAATTATTTTTGCGCTACCGGCTTAGGTTCGAACCTATAGAGTCACACACAGAAGTACCTGTCTGATCAAATGGCTGATCGACGATTATGAATCGCTAAAAGATTTAATTATTAATTTGATTGATGATTAGTCCTATGCAAAGGTTGCAATAAATTATTTACTAATAGTTGATAAATTAAAAAAATAATTAATTAATAATATAATTATTAATTAGCTCAATTTGATTGAGCAATGGAGATTGGATTAGATCTAACTGAATTGGATTCAATTAGATTGGTTCTGGATTGATTTGATGCATCCCTATTGAATAATAGGACTTGTTCCAATTGATCTCAGGGATGCATGAATATAATTCAATTATTTTTATATAGGCTTGGATTGGATCTAATCCTATTGGATAATAGGCTTGATTGGATCAAGTCCTATTATCAAATAGCTTTCCCGATCTCCATCAAGAGTCAATCCCTGGATCAATAGGGTTTTAATCTAACTAATTTCAAAATCGAATGAGACCTAATATGTTTTATAATTGGACTAGAATCCAATTAGTTAGTTTGTTATAATTAATTCTTGTTGGTGCAAAAATCTGCCTGCGTCGGAGAAGCTGGAGTCGAGGGAGTCGCGGTCGCTGCCGGGACCTGCAAAAGAAGTCTAAACCGGAGGTGGGGTTGCTCCGGCAAGACCCTCCGACGCTCAAGTCAGTTCTCTACCTCAACAAGAATAGAGTGCTCGAACGGAAATTTTAGCAGAGTTTTTAGGTAAGAAATGAGAGCTTAGAGAATAACGTATCTGGGATCCCCCTTTTATAGGTGGAGGAGGCAACAGACTGATAGTGATGTTTGTAACCGTCTGATAGTGGGCTGTCCAGAGTCAGAAGGAGTTTGTTGGGAAGAGTAGTGGGGTGGAATCGTGGCTATCACTGGGACATGCCACGTGGAGTCTGTTGCGGGGAGTGGAGCGGCGTCCATTGTCACGACTTGCTAGAGGGTGGAGGAACTGCGCGTTATCCGTCGCAGGAAGTGGAGCAGGATCGTGACCATTATTGTGGTCTGCCAGGAAGTGATGGAGCCGCGTAGAATCCGTCGCAGGAAGTAGAGCAGAGTCGTGGCCGTTACTGCGGCCTGCCAGGGAGTGATGGAGCCGCGCGAAATCCATCGCAGGAAGTGGAGCAGAGTCGCGGCCGTTGCTGCGGCCTGCCAGAGGGTCCAGGCCTGTCGGCCGAAGTTCGATCGGAGCCTGGTCTTCGTAGAAGCCCGAACGAGGATCATTTGTCGAGGAGTCTTGGCCAAGGCTGCTCGTGGTAGGAACTTGAAGTAGATCATTTGCAGTGGTAACTCGGAGTGGGTCGCTTGTAACAGGAGCTCGAAGTCCAGCTCCCATAGGAGTCCGGATGAAGCCTGCCTATAATTGAAGTCGTGAGCGGAGTCCGGACGAAGTCTATCTGCAAGTGACGTCGTGGGTGGAGTCCGGACGAAGTCTGCCTACAGCCGGAGTCGGGGATGAGGTCCAACTTTCGTAGGAGTCCAGACGAAGTCTTCCTGCAAGTGAAGTTGGGGGCGAAGTCCGGCTCCCATAGGAGTCCGGGCGAAGTCTACCTGCAATTGGAGTTGGGGGCGAAGTCCAGCTCTCGTAGGAGTCCGGACGAAGTCTACCTGCAGCCGGAGTCGAGGATGAGGTCCAGCTCCCGTAGGAGTCCGGATGAGACCTTCCTGCAGCCGGAGTTGGGGACGAGGTCCGGCTCCCGTAGGAATCCGGACGAGGTCTTCTTGCAGCTGGAGTCGGGGACGAGGTCCGGCTCCCATAGGAGTCCGAGCGAAGTCTACCTGCAATTGGAGTTGGGGGCGAAGTCCGGCTCTCGTAGGAGTCCGGACGAAGTCTACCTGTAATTGAAGTCGCGGACGGAGTCCGGCTCCCGTAGTAGTCTGGACGAAGTCTGCCTGCAGGTGAAGTCATGGGCGGAGTCCGGCTCTCGTAGGAGTCCGGATGAAGTCTGCCTGCAAGTGACGTCGTGGGCGGAGTCCGGCTCCCGTAGGAGTCCGGACGAAGTCTGCCTACAGCCGGAGTAGGGGACGAGGTCCGGCTCCCATAGGAGTCCGGACGAAGTCTTCCTGCAAGTGAAGTTGGGGGCGAAGTCCGGCTCCCGTAGGAGTCCGGATGCAGTCTTCCTGCTGTAGAAGTTGGGGGCGAAGTCTGGCTCCCGTAGGAGTCCGGACGAAGTCTGCCTGCAGTCGGAGTCGGGGACGAGGTCCGGCTCCCGTAGGAGTCCGGACAAGACCTTCCTGCAGCCGGAGTTGGGGACGAGGTCCGGCTCCCGTAGGAGTCCGGACGAGGTCATCTTGCAGCCGGAGTCGGGGACGAGGTCTGGCTCCAGTAGGAGTCCGGGTGAAGTCTACCTGCAATTGGAGTTAGGGGAGAAGTTCGGCTCCCGTAGGAGTCCGGACGAAGTCTACCTGTAATTGAAGTCGCGGGCGGAGTCCGGCTCCCGTAGGAGTCCGGACGAAGTCTGCCTGCAGCCGGAGTCGGGGACGAGGTCTGGCTCCCATAGGAGTCCGGACGAGACCTTCCTGCAACCGGAGTTGGGGACGAGGTCTGGCTCCCGTAGGAGTCCGGATGAGGTCTTCTTGCAGCCAGAGTTGGGGACGAGGTCCGGCTCCCGTAGGAGTCCGGACGAAGTCTGAAAATTTGGGTGGAGTTCGTCCGTCGCGAAGAATCCGATCGATGCTGGTGGGGGCTTATCCGTCAGCAAAACTGGGGAGTGTTGCGGAGGCTCGACCGCCTGGGAGGTTTGAAGAGACGTCGTCGGAGGTCGGAAGTCGGTTGGATCCCCGGAGGGTCACTCTTGTCACGAACTTCGGCTGGGGGGTATTTTATACCCAACACCAGTCCCCCTACTTTCGAGTTTGAATTTCGAATGAAGGAAGTACAAAAAAATTTTCACAGCCGAAGTTGTCCCCTTGAATCCTGTGCACGATCGCCCCCAAATATTTTGGCACTAAATGCGCGCGTGCTGGAGTCTTTTCGAATCGGGGTGATTCGAATGGACCTTTCGAAATTTTTGCTGGTACGTTGGCCCAGGTATGGCGCAGTAATGGCTCTGTCAGTTGTCAACCGCTTTTAGCCGCCTGCCGTGGCGAGGGGGACACGTAATGAGCGTGGGTCGGCCTAGGGAGATCCGCGATCATTATAGCGTCGGATCCCAAGGTCTATTTAAACCTGTCTTTTCACCTTTAGAGGCCTCATTCCGTCTGAAAGTTTCGTTGGTGTCTGCCTTCTCTCCGAGAGCTCTGACCCCCTTTGGCGTCCGCCTTGGCCCCAAGCGTTCTTCGAGTCGTCCCTGTCCTCGCCCCTCTACATCATTCAGAGCGATCTAGGTTAGTCCCGAAACCTTCGTTTTCCTTCTTGCCATTTTAGGGGCCTTTTCTCCTCCATTTTTCTTCTGTCGCATTCCTCTGGTTTGGTCTCCTGTAACCCTTCACCCCTTGTCCCACCTAATTTCTCCGGGATCTTTAGGGTCTTCGTTCGAAATATCTTCCGGCACCTCCGCCTCTAGTGGTTCCAGGAGTTTGTCCGCGTCAACCCCCCAGGACCCCCACACCGTAGACGAACCCACATCTAGGGCTGGGCCTCGTCCGATTTTCGCATCGGGTGCCATACCTTATTCTCTGACTCCGGACGAACTTCTACTGATAAGGGTTCAGTATGGAGTTCCTCCGGAGTATGATCAGGAGCTTCCTGGTCCCTCCGACCGGGCTAGCACCCCCCCGCTTGATCATTTCTGCCTGTATCAGGAGGCCTTCCATGCCGGACTCTGACTTCTGCTTCCGCCTTTCATCGTCGCCCTCTTCCGTTTCTTAGACATTTCTTTAGCTTCTCTAGCGCCGAATTTCTTTAGATTTTTGATAGGGTTCCTCTCCCTTTGCCATGTAGTCGAAGTTCAGTCGTCTCTTTCTTTGTTTAGATACTTTTACACCTTCAAGCGTCACCCCTCGGCAAAGGACTGGTGGTATTTCTCCCCTCAGTTTTGCAAGAAGAGGTTGCTGAAAGGTGCTCCCTCTTCAATCCATAACTGGAAGGGGAAGTACCTCTTCGTCCATTGCCCGACCTTGAGGCTGGGATTGCCCCCTTGGGGCTCCTTAAGGGACTCTGTCCGTCGGGCTCCTAGCCTGGGGGAGGACGACCTTCAGGCCGCCCGGAGGCTTCTTGGTTATTCGGCTCCTTCCCTTCCCAACCTTCTGAAGGAGCAGTTTTTGTTCAACATTGGCCTGAGCCCCTTGATCCTGCGGGTATCCCATCTTTCCTTTCCTCTCTTTTTTTTTTCTTTCTTTTTTTCTTTTTCTTTTTTTTTTTTTTGCACGCCACTTCTTCCTTTTTTACCCCGTCACTAATTTTTCTTCTTTTTTCTCTCTTCTTCTTTTCTTCTTTTTTTTTTTTAGGGATGGACGCCGAAGCAGCACGGATGCTCGCCAGGGGTCTCAAGGCCCACAAAAGAAAAGGCGCCGCGACCTCCGGATCGGCGAAGAAGGCTAGAACGGAGGAGATGAGCTCGGCCGCGCCTGCCCAAGCGGCCTTCGCAGTCGAAGTTCCTTCGGACGCCGAACCTCCAGCTCCCCGGGCTTCTTCCAGGAGTCCCCCCACTGAGGTTCTCGTTTGGGGGTCCATTCCGTGGAGGCGCCCGGGGTCGAGAGGGGGAGGAGAAGAAAGTCGATGGCCCGCAGGGCGAGTAGCCGCCGGGCCGCCATCGAAGAGTCCCACGATTCCGAAGAAGAGCCGGGAGAGAATCCCTTCAATGACAGAGACTTAATAAAGCGGCTGATTGATGGCTGCATCCTACCCGAGGTCATCCAGAGGATTGATCGCGCCGATCCTGAACAGCAGGTTTGGGACTCCCTTGGGTCCTTTCTCGAGGTAAGCAGATTCACCTTCCGCCCCCTCCTCGCCCCTTCGTTTAATTAGCTTCTCGACCTTCGTTCTGACCTCCTAGCCACCCTTGCAGATCGGGCACCAGCACCTTGCCAATATCAAGGCGACAAACCGGGCGAGGAGGGACGCCATCCAAGCGGAGGAGAATCACCGGGCCGAAGCTGCCCGCCTCAAAGAGAAGGCAGCTGAGGTAGTCACCCTCCAAGAGGCCCTGGTGAAAGAAAAGCAGGCCCCGGAGAAAGAGAAGCAGACCTCGGAGGAGACAGCGAGGAAGGCGGAGGCCGAGGTCGCAAACTTGGTGGAGCAGATCCCAGTCCTGGTCTCGGAGGCCAGGGCTCTAGCGGTGGAGGAGTTCAAGGCCTCTATGGAGATGAGGGACCTGAACGTCAAGTTCGGCCAAGAAGCATTCATCAAAGGATTCGAGCTCTGCCAGGAGAAGGTGGTCAGAAAATTTTTCGAGCTCGATCTCAGCTTCTTGGGCGAGGCATCTGAAGATGAAGCTGGTCCCTCTCCCACTGCTACTGCCACTGCAGCCCCCCTTCTGGGGACACCGAGCTCCCCAACCCTACTTCAGAGGTCTGAGACCTCTGACCTTGTATTTTTCCTTTATTGTAATTTTTTTCTTTTCCCTCTTGTCCTTAAAAATATTTATTCAATAAAATCGGATTTCTCCTTTTGGAGGGCTTCTCCACTCTACTCCCCCTCTCCTTTTTTTTTTTTTTGCAATGAGATGCGCCTTGACGCTTTTGCCTCCCGATGGCAGTGTCCTGCCGAAGCGCTTCCCCTGCCACAGGAATTCCGCTGAAGTCCATGATCCAACGTCTGAAGAAGGAAGTTCATCATTTGACAAAGAGGTCGAAGAAGATGGATGGCGAACTTCGCAGGTTGAGGGAGAGCCACTCTGAAGCCACCGCGGAGGCCACCCACTTTCGGAACCTCCACGTGAAGGGGATCATGGAGTACAGTCGGAGGAAAGCAAACTTCGAGAAGGAGCTTGAGGAAACAAGAAGCGCGCCAGCGATCGATCTTGGGCTCAAGCTGCCAAGATCAGTTCCCTCAGAGTGGAGCTGTCGGCTGCACAGGAGAGGATTAGCCAGTTGGAAGGAAGCTCATCCCGGCTTCCTACCGGGCCGACAGCGATCGGGAATGGTCGAAGAAGGTCTCCGACCTTCAGCAGCAGCTCCAGGATGTCGAGGCGAGCTATGACGTACCGGGCCGGTGGTGCAGGCAGGTGGACGAATACAGGGGGAAGCTCAGGATGGCAACCGACGAGGTTGCCGCCTTCAGAGGCAGCTAGCTGGAGGGGCTCAGCTTGCTCCCGCTCTGGATTCCAGCGAACTCCAATCCCTGAGAAGAACCGTAGAAGAGCTATCTGTCGCCCTTGGGGAGGGGAAGGCCGAGCTGCAGCAATTGAAGATCCAGCTGGTATGCGAGCAGCAGGCCGTCAAGGATGCGGAGGCGGAATCTGAGGTCCTGAGAAAAAGCATCGAGAGGGAGAACGAAAGCCAGCGATTTCACGAAGATACATGGAGATACTAATGAGAGAGAAGGAATTGGAAGCAGAAGTCGAAAGTTTAAGGCGCTCCCTGTCGAGGGTCGAAGCCGAAAGTTCGAGGTCGGAGGAAGCCGGGCCCCCTTAGGGCTCTTTTTGTCTTTCGTCCTCCTATATGTCTCCTTTTGCCGCTTGTTTGTTTGTTGGTGTTGTAGCTTTTCTTTTTCTTTTTGATGCCGATGTCGTCTAGAGGTTCTTGATCGTCGTCGCATTGGCTTGCTTGTCTTGTCATCTTTCTTCTTCAGCCTCAAGGCTCTGTAATATATACTTAATTAATGCAAAGGAATTTTCATTACCTCCTTTACTCATGTGTTGAATTGTCATTTGCCGAGCTTCCTTCGGCTTTTGCATTGTCCGATATCGATGCCGCTCGAAAGTACCGATCGCCGTCGCATTGACCCGCCCTTCTGTTTATGGCCGCTGATTTGTCCGGGACCACTCAGGTCTGACGCCTCCTTTCGAGTTCAAGCTTGGAGGTCCGGGCTTATCGTCGCCCTGAGGAAGCCGCCTTATCTCTGGCTCGTGTTTAGAGCTTTCTTGAAGGTCGGGATTTTGATAAGAACCCAATCCTTGCTGAGACGAGGTTCCTTGCATCTTTGATGCAATTTGTTTCCCATTCGTCGCTGATGCAGTCCGTCGCTTTCCTTCTTAACTCCCTCCCCTTTTCTTTTCTTTTTTGAGTGAGGGTTTTCCCTCTGCTCTTGGTGGGGTCGCGGGAGCGCGAAGGGGTCGCTGGGAAGGTTCCCTTCTTCCTATCTGGTCTTAAATGACCAGATCTCGACTGGCGTTAGGACGGGGTTCTTCCCCTATTTCTGACATAATCGATTTTAGCTCAGGTTAGGATGAGGTCCTCCTCTTGTCGCTAACAGGGCTATGGGGGCGCATATGGGCGCTGCGGGGCCTCTCCCCCCATCCGATCTGAGTGTAATCGGGCCTTCGACTTTGCTCATGTTAGGGGAGGTTCTCCTCCTGTCCCTAACATGGCTGTGGGGGCACATGTGGGCGTTGCAGGGCCTCTCCCCCATCCGTCTAAGAGAATGGGCCTTCGACTTTGCTCATGTTAGGGCGAGGTTCTCCTCCTGTCCCTAACATGGCTGTGGGGGCGCATGTGGGCCTGTTTGGCCTCTCCCCCCATCCGATCTAAGAGGAACCGGGCCTTCGACTTTGCTCATGTTAGGGCGAGGTTCTCCTCCTGTCCTAACATGGCTGTGGGGGCGTATGTGGGCACTGTTTGGCCTCTCCCCCATCCGATCTAAGAGGAACCGGGCCTTCAACTTTGCTCATGTTAGGGCGAGGTTCTCCTCTTATCCCTAACATGGCTGTGGGGGCACATGTGGGCGTTCGGGGCCTCTCCCCCCATCCGGTCTAAGAGGAATCGGGCCTTCGACTTTGCTCATATTAGGGTTTGTTTTTGTTGCCCGAAGGGGTCATCCCCTGTCGTTACAAGTCCGTGCCAAAAAGGAAAAGATGTGCAGATCTGAAAGGAATCTTGATTTAAAATAGAGTCGTTCGTTATACATTTACAAGTTTTCAAATCCTAGCACTGTGGAAGGTCTGCTTCCTGTCGAGGTCCTCCAGAGATGGATTGATGATCCCGATTGGAGGCCGATCTCCGGCTGCTCTTCCCTCCTTGGCGGCTCAGCTGCGGTAGGCCCTTGGCCGATCGTCTCTACCTTCAGGCCGGACCGAATGAACCTATCAAGTCGACCTCGTCAGATGAGCTCCTCGATCTCATCTCGGAGCTGGATGCATTCCTCCGTGTCGTGGCCGTGGTCAGATGGTAGAGGCAAAACTTGTTAGGATTGCGCTTTTGGGGTGCGTGCGCATCCTCTCTGGCCTTGGGAGCTGCTCTCTGACCTCCATCAGCACCTGGGTTTTCGATGCGTTGAGGGGGGCATAGCTGCGGAATCTTCCCGGGGGAGAGCCCCGCGAGCTCGCGCTCCGGGCTTCCCTGCCTGCGTGCCGGGGAGGAGTCTGGATGCGCTTGTGCCCGGGAGGAGTTCGAGAACATGGCGAGCTTCTCTCGACCCTTTTTCGACTGCGGGCTTACTCGAGTCTCCGCCTGCCGCTCTCTCGCAGTTTCCTCATCCTCATTTTGAAGGCTTCTTCCGCTCGGGGTACCCTTCGGCCTGAGCCAACAGGTCAGCAAAATCCCTGGGGTACTTCTTCTCCAGGGAGAATAAAAGGTCGTTCTTCTGAAGGCCGCCTTTCAGGGCGGCCATCGCTACCGACTGGTCCAAGTTCCGGACCTCCAATGCGGCAACATTGAAACGGTTGATGTAGGTCCGAATGGACTCCCCCTCCCTCTGCTTGATGTTGATGAGGGACTCTGAACCCTTCCAGGGATGCCGGCTGCTAACAAAATGAGCCACAAACTGGTGGCTCATCTGATCAAAGGAAAAGATGGTACCCGGCTTCAGCGTCGAGTACCATTTCTCGTCGCTCCCTTCAAAGTGGATGGGAAGGCTCGCATAGAATGACGTCGGGTGCCATGAAGTAGCATCATCATCCGGAAGGCCTCCAGGTGGTCAACCAGGTCCGAAGTCCCGTCGTAGCTTTCAAATTGAGGGAGTTTGAAGTTCGACGGGATCAGTTCCTACATGATCATTTGAGAAAAGGGAGGGTCAGTACAAATGTCCTCACCATAAGCGGGGGAGCGTGGCGGAGCTCTTCAATCCGCCGATTCATCTCCTGGAGCCTCCGATCCAGAAATCCTCTCGACTACAAGTCTCAAGGGTCTTCTAGCAGAATGGAGGTAGAGATCTTTCAGGGGTGGAATCGTGATCTGACTGAGGGCTCTCCACCCTCGATTTGTCTTTTCAGGAAAGACGGGGCGGCTGGCCCAAGTGGCCCATCCTACCATTAGATTTTGGTGTTCTGGTGATGCTCTCTCCAGTCGCACTGATACCTGCGGCTGCTGCTGCTGCTGTATGGCCTGCACAGCTTCAGTGAGGCCTCTGACCTGCTGCACCAGTAGGTCGAATTGCTCCACACAACCGTCATTGTAGAGGAGGAGGAGGAGGCTGGAAAATTGAAGGTGAGGTCGGAGCCTGGGATCTGGCCGCGGAGGCCGTGGATCGTCGCGTGGATGCTTTACGGGGAGGCATCAGGCGAAGACCTAGTGGAAGAAGGAGGAGAGGATGCCAGAAAAGATGACCGGAGGCGATCCCGTTGAGCGCTCCTTTAAGAATAAGGGTACTGCGAAGACACAGGCCCTTCCTCTAGCCAATTCTGTTGGTGCAAAAATTCACCTGCGTCGGAGAAGCTGGAGTCGAGGGAGTCGCGGTCGCCGCCGGGACCTGCAAAAGAAGTTTAAATCGGAGGTGGGGTTGCTCCGGCAAGACCCTCCGACGCTCAAGTCAGTTCTCTGCTCAATAAGAATGGAGTGCTCGAACAAAATTTTAGCAGAATTTTTAGGTAAGAAATGAGAGCTTAGAGAATAACGTATCTGGGGTCCCCCTTTAATAGGTGGAGGGGGCAACAGACTGATAGCGATGTTTGTAACCATCTGGCAGTGGGCTGCCAGGGTCAGGAGGAGTTTGTTGCGAAGAGTAGTGGAGTGGAATAGTGGCTATCACCGGGACATGCCACGTGGAGTCTGTTGCGGGGAGTGGAGTGGTGTCTGTTGTCGCAACTTGCCAGAGGATGGAGGAACCACGCGGCATCCATCGTAGGGAGTGGAGCAAGATCATGGCCATTATTGTGATCGGCCAGGGAGTGATGGAGCCGTGGAATCCATCACAGAAGTGGAGCAGAGTCATGGCCGTTACTGCGGCCTGCCAGGGAGTGATGGAGCCGCATAAAATCTGTCGCAGGAAGTGGGCAAGTCTAGCGGTATGGGCGATTGCTTAGCCGTTAGGGCGAAATGTGTTGGAATGTGTCCCAAAAAGCCAATCGTAAGGTGAGGGGGGGGGGGGGGGGGGGGGGGGGGGGGGGGGGGGGGGGGGGGGGGGGGGGGGGGAGGAGTGGACGAGACTCTGGGGTTGGAGAATGTGTCCCAAAAAGCCAATCGTCAAGCTGTTGACGGTTGAGCAACCAAGTATTGTAATTGATTTGTTAATAAATAAAATATATTTGGCATCTTCATCATAAGCTTTCATCTTCTAATGAACTCCGTTGTTATGATGAAGTCCTTAGGACTATTTAGGTTCGATAAAGAGAGAATTTATCGATTAGTCCTTAAAACTGTTCACGACCAAATGATAGGCTGTTAATAAGGACGACAGCTTCTATCGAGCATAGGTCGCTGTAGGCCATATGGGTTGGTTGTCCTCTTAA
The DNA here is from genome assembly GCF_000442705.2 of Elaeis guineensis. NCBI lineage: Eukaryota > Viridiplantae > Streptophyta > Magnoliopsida > Arecales > Arecaceae > Elaeis > Elaeis guineensis. The sequence continues at coordinate 44,981,977 of NC_026007.2, read as the reverse complement.
CCAAGGAGTGTGGAGACACTGGTATGGCATACAGATGAGATGTAAGGGTACATCGTCATTGAACGTGACCAACTCCAGAGCATTCTGCTGTCGAGAATGTCTCTGATGGGATATAGGTATAAGTGTCCCTTAGACTGAGATCGCCTCAGTGACTTGCAAGCAACTCACTGTGCTTTGGTACTGGACTAACTGAATTTCTAATTCAGGGATGGAAGGCTTCTGGGCACAGTCAAGTACTTGCGAAGTCAGAGTGTGATCGAGATGGGATTGACCACTCCAAGAGTTGGAGAAGAATGAGTCGCTGTATTTCAATTTAGCAAAACCTTGGCCAGGGTAATCCATCAGATGGATTTGATATTTTGAAATACAATGTGGACAACCTGATCAGAGTTGACAGTTAAACTCTGGGGTGTCCTATGATCATTTTGGTCAAGGGGATGAATTATATGAAAACTATATCCGCATGGGTTCTAAGGATGTTGTTCTACACATTCGACCTATCCGGTCGTCGGGTACCATTGCTAGATGGTCACTTCGATTGGTATAAGAATTTGTTCCTATGCTACCGGCTTAGGTTCGGACCTATGAGGTCACACACATTAGAGTTCATGATCCGATCAGATGGTTGATCAACGATTAAGAATCGTTCTAGGGTTAAATGATCAATACGATTGACATTTAACCCAGTGCAAGTGTTGCAGGAGGATCGATTAGCAATTGATTGCTAATTGGCTTAATTTGATTAAGCCAATGGGCTGAGATTAAGTCTAATTAAATATGATTTAATTAGATTTTTTGGGCTTGATTGGATCAAGTCCAATTGGTTTATTGGATAAGCCAAGTGCAAGGAAAAACTAGTCCTAGTTCAACTAGGACTTGGGTCAATCTAATTTCTAATTTGATTAGAAAATTAAATCAGATTTAAATCTAATTTAATCTGATTAAATTAGGTTCTTAATTGGGTTAAGACCTATTTTAATTGGGTTGATCTAATTTTGATTTGATTTGGTTTGGAAACCAAATTAAAACAAGTCATAAGACAGAATCCTAGTAAGACTAGGATTCCACCTTGCGCCACATAAGCCTTCTCCACGCCCTCTCTCTTATTCAACGCCAATCTCCACTTATTTTGTGCGACAAAAGCCCTCTCCAGATCTCTCCCACGTTCACAAAAGGTCTCCTCTCTTCTTTCTTACATGGAAGGTGGTTTGGATCAAATCTAAAAGGAATAAGTTTGGATTTCGAATTCTATGAGATAGAGTTTTAGAAATCCAAAACTCTTTCAATTTTGCACCGAATTTATCCAAATTTTTTTTGAATTTTCATGGCTTTTAGGGTATACATTGTGCACCCTTTTCTATGATCCATCATGAAAATATGAAGGAGGTGCTCAAGAGTTGGGCGTCCCTTAACTTGCCATGTTTGGATAAGCCTTGACTAGGTGTTTGACCTAGACAAGGACTCTATCATATCTCTCTATATAAGATGAGTTTCTTCATGAAATTTTAGGAGAAATAGAGATTTGAGAGTCCTTTGTGCCATCCAAAAATTAGAGAGAAATACCTTTGGGTCGTGGAGATATAAAAGACGCAAGTTTGGGTGTCTAGAGAGAAAAACGTGAAGAAGAAGAGGGTCTTCTTCTAGGGTTTTTGTTTTCATATCTTTCCTCCTCCATCTTGAGTTTCTGAGAGCGTCTCAGATCTGAAACTCCTCCTTCTACTTTCCATCTTTGGAAGAGTCCAAATCAAGAAGAAGGAGGCACCTGATCAACCATCAAAGAAGGATCAGCGCAGTACTAGCATACTGTGCTGATTTCCTGAAGCAGGACTTCTGATCGAGATTCGTGGGCTCGTGTGGACGACTCCTAGAGGCCGGATGCGTGTGCGGCTTGCAACATCATCCTAAGCCCGATCAGCAAGGTTAGAGCGTCTAACTTGCAAGGTAATAGATCTGATCTATTGTTTAATACATACATTAGATGTAGTATAGAAACATGTTGATATGATCAACATGTAGTTCATGCTATATTTATATATTTTAATTTTGATTTAATGCTATATAATAATCATGTAATAGGATCTTAGATCTAGGGATTTTCTGATTTTAGAAAATAAATTTTGATTTATTTTAGTCTTCCGCTGTATGATCTTGAAAAAGTTTCAAGATCTAACCCTGAAACCCTAGATCTGGTTCCTACAATTGGTATCAGAGCCTAGGTTCTTTATTACATGATTATTTATACATGCTTAGATTATTTTTTAGATTAGATCTAATTTATAATCTGATTATTAAATCTGAAATTAAAATTTTAGATCAATCACAAACTGCAAGGTTGTCCTGCTGTAAGGTTTACCCCTTACAGTGCAAAGGTTGTCCTAGTTTGTGTAGATCTATCTTTAATCATAAATTTATTAGATATGATCTAGATTAAATTTATGATTTATTAGATTTAAAAGATATTTAAATCTGAAATAAAATCTCTTTGTTAATAATTTTTGTGCAAAGAAATTGTTTAAAGTTGAAATTGTTTCAATTACATGAACCTGTTTAGATTAGATCTAAAGTAGTTTCATGTTTATTTCACTTGCATCTTGATTATGAATCAAACATGCAATATGGTTGGTAGAATCATATTGTAAAATTATTTTACAAATATAAAAATTATTTTTTGAAAAGCCGAACCCAACCCTCAGCCCAAAACTTAATTAAGAATTAAGAAGTTGTTTGATTAGGTTCTAGGATTGTGAATTGAAGAACCTAAGACACAAATCATAACACATTGGGTTAATGGGTTAGTGGAATTAGGTCCATTAATTGGGTTAGACCTATGGTTAGATTAAAGATGGACTTAATTAGAGAATTGACTAAATCTAATCAATTGTTGTCTTAGATTAGGTCAAGGATTCTCTAGATCAATTACAATAGTTGTAGTTGGTCAAGTCCATGTCTTTAACGAGAACCAAATGGACTTGATTCTTGGCTAAGCGGTCTAGCATGAACTGTTAGGTTGATCTAATCGAAACTAATTAAACCAGTTGGTGTCTAAGGTAAACCAGACCGGTGGTTTTTAATTGGGAGCCCGCTTACCTGGCCATTTCTGATGGTGTCTAAGGCAAGCTTTGGCAGACCCTCCCACTGATCGAACTTACCTGGCCTCTTGGTGAAATTATGTTTTGATCGGATCACTTGACTATTCGAGCTGACCCATGTCAGCTAGGTAAATCAGTGTGACTGATTTAGGTGCTCCTAGACCAGCCCTGGTCTCCCTTAAGCTGACTTGGTGAAGCCAGTGGGAGGATCATGATAAGCTGGTTCATCTGACTTCATCCTCTATATTATTTAAATCCTCTAAAATTATTAGGTCCTTAAAATGATAAAGTTATGGAGATAACTGAGTCATAGCCTCCCATTAAGGTGTTTGATAATGAGTCCATTAACTCAATAATCATTGCAGACCCAAAGGCCTGGTGCTTGTTGACTAATGGAATTATCACTCATCATATGATGACTTGAAGTGTCTCTCTAATGGTGGTTAGGTGAGCCAACCAAAGTTGGGCTTAATCATTCGTTGGTTAGATACACCAAGTATGATCATGTTAATGGTTGGACCTAACTGGATCCTTACAGTGGAGGCCAAAGCCTACTGATTAGGTTTCTGGGGCAAAATTAAAATTACTAGAAATTGTTTAGAGAAACAATTGGTTATGAACCTACCCTTAGATGTACATGGGTTGGCCAACCAAAGTTGGGCTTGTGTGCAGTCTAAGTGGATTCTAGTACCCGCTAAGGAATTAGGGTAATTCCTCGAATTGGAGGTAGAGGCTACCAATTCGAATAAAATAGTGGGAGAAACTTTTTGATTAAAGTCCAAATCTTTAGGTTTAATGAATCAATTACTAATTAGGTTATGGTTCTCCTTTGTGCAAATATGGCCACTTCCCTATCGCTCCGATCATTGTTGGACAATGATAAGTTGGTGGGACCCAACTTCGGTAGCTGGTACCGAAAGTTGAAGATAGTCCTGGAGCATGAACGGATCCTATATGTGATAATGGATCCTGCACCTGAGGAGCCAGCTGTCAATGCACGTGGAACAGTCAGAGACACTTACCAGAAGTGGCTCAGTGACCGGACCACGGTGCGCTGTATCATGCTGGCTATCATGAGCGACGAGTTCAGTCGCAGATTCGAGACGGCTCAGCCAAAGGACATGCTTCAAGTGTTGGAGGATGCCTTTGGCACACCCGATGACGTAGAGAGGCACAAGACTAGTTGTGCCATCTTCAACGCCAAAATGCGGGATGGTGCCTCTGTCACTGATCATGTATTGTACATGATCGAGCTGATGGAACGATTGAGCAAGCTCGGCTTTCCCTTGCATGAGCAGCTTGGGAAAGATGCAATACTGAACTCGCTGCCCAAGTCTTATCTCCCATTCCTCACTCATTATAGAATGACAAAGCCTGAAGAGAACTACCACGGGTTACTGGGGTTGCTTCAGAACTTTGAGAAGGATCACCAACTTTACAAGGAGTCGGTGAACTTAGTGGGAGGTTCGTCTTCTGGTTCTCGACCTTTTGAGAAAGAGAAGAAGAACAAGAAGAAGAAAGTGAAGAAGGTGCAAGTTCAGGCTGGGACATCTGTGCAGAGCCAGACCAAAAAGATCAAGCCTGATAAGATCTATTCTACTGGCAAGCATCCTAGATTAGATAGTGTGTCAGATATCTACTTATGGCACTATAGGCTAGGTCATATAAACAAGAACAGAATAAACAGGTTGACTCAAGAGGGATCCTCGAAGTCAGTGATTGTGAATCACTTCAACCTGTGAGTCCTGTCTTCTTGGTAAAATGACCAAGTCACCTTTTACTGGAAAAGGTGAGAGAGCTACTGAGCTCTTGGCCTAGTACATACTGATGTATGCGGGCCATGAGCACCAGTGCTAGAGGTGGATATTTCTACTTCATAACTTTCACGGATGACCTATCCCGATATGGATATGTCTATCTGATGAAACATAAGTCGGATTCATTTGAAATGTTCAAACGATTCCGAAGTGAAGTAGAAAAATAAACTGGAAAGAGTATTAAAACTCTTCGATCTGATCGAGGAGGAGAATACCTTTCTAGTGAATTTCTCACATATCTAGGAGAGAATGGGATTCTCTCCCAATGGACTCCTCCAGGAACACCACAGCATAATGGTGTGTCTGAAAGGAGGAATCGACTCTGTTAGACATGGTCCGATCCATGATGGGTTTTGCTAGCTTGTCGATATCCTTCTGGGGATATGCACTCGAATCGGCCTGTTATCTGTTAAATAGGTTCCAAGTAAGTCTGTAATTAAGACTCCATATGAGATATGGACGGGACGTAAGCCAGCACTTTCACACCTTAGGGTCTGGGGGTGCCCGGCCTATGTCAAACGATTAGTCACAGACAAACTTGGACCTAGGTCTGACAAATGCTCATTCATAGGGTACCCCAAAGAGACAAAAGGATATTTTTTCTACCATACTGATGAACAAAAGGTGTTCGTCACCTTAAGGCAATCTTTTTAGAAAAGAAGTTCCTTGGTGAAGGAATCGTTCCTCTAAGGTTGAACTTGATGAAGTTCAACAGGTAGAAGGACCGACACCAATAGCTGAACCTGAGTCGGATATGATTAGATCAGATCGGAGCCTAATATACCTGTACCATTAAGACGATCCGGTAGAGTACCGCGTCAGCCAGACAGATACTACGGTTTCTTGGTCCGGGACGGTGATCCCATCGAACTTGATGAGAATAATGAGGATCCGATCACCTATATGGATACTATGCAGAGACCTGATTTCGAGAAATGGCTTGAAACCATGAAATCCGAAATGGAGTCCATGAAGGTCAATGATGTATGGACATTGGTTGAGCCACCTGAAGGGGTTAAACCCATTGGGTATAAATGGGTCTTCAAAAGGAAGAGGGGCACAGACGGAAAGGTGGAGACCTATAAAGCCCGTCTGGTTGCCAAGGGGTATCGTCAATGTTATGGTATTGACTATGACGAGATATTTTCCCCTGTGGCAATGCTCAAATCTATTCGGATAATGCTTGCAATAGCTGTCCATCTGGATTATGAGATCTGACAGATGGATGTAAAGACAGCTTTCCTGAATGGAAGCTGACTGAAGAGGTGTATATGATACAACCTGAAGGGTTTACATCCACAGATGAGTCCAAGGTGTGCAAGCTTCAGAGATCCATTTATGGACTGAAGCAAGCTTCTCGGAGTTGGAACATGCATTTTGATAAGGTGATCAAAACGTATGGCTTCATTAAGAATGGAGAAGAGCCCTGCATCTATAAATGGGCAAATGGTCCAGTTGTGGTATTCCTTGTCTTGTACGTGGATGACATTCTCTTAATCGGGAATGACATCCCCGCACTACAGGGAATAAAAGTTTGGTTGTCATCACAGTTCTTCATGAAGGACTTAGGTGAAGCATCTTACATCCTAGGGATGAAGATCTATAGGGATAGATCTAAAAGGATGCTTGGATTATCCCAGTCCATGTACATAGACACTGTGCTGAAGAGGTTCAGCATGGAGAATTCCAAGAAGGGCTATCTACCGATAGGCCATGGAATTTCTCTCTCTAAGAAGGATTGTCCGACAACTCCTGAAGAGAGAGAGCGTATGAGTAGAGTCCCATATGCTTCAGTCATGGGATCTATCATGTACGCCATGACATGTACAAGACCAGATGTGGCATACTCACTAGGAGTAGTGAGTAGATACCAATCTGATCCTGGAGAAGATCACTGGAAAGTGGTTAAAGCCATCCTTAAGTATTTGAGAAATACTAAGGACCAATGGTTGGTTTATGGCGAGTCAGATATGAAACTTGTGGGGTTCACAGACTCCAGCTTCCAATCTGACCATGATGACAACAGGAGCGTGTCAGGTTATATCTTTACTCTGAATGGAGGAGCCATCTGCTGGAAGAGTTCCAAGCAGCATACTGTGGCAGACTCTGTTTGTGAAGCAGAGTATATCGCAGCATCAGATGCTGCGAAGGAAGCTGTGTGGCTGAGGAAATTCATCAACGAGCTCAGAGTAGCACCCTCCCTCGATGGTCCAGTCCTGCTCTATTATGACAGCACTGGTGCCATAGCTCAGGCGAAGGAACCCAAAGCACATCAGCGGATGAAGCACATCTTGCGCCGCTTCCACCTGGTCCGGGAGATCGTGGATCGAGGTGACGTCGACCTTCAGAAGATCGACAGAAAAGAGAACCTAGCCGACCCCTTCACTAAAGCCCTGGCAATAAAGGAGTTCGACAACCACAAGTCGAAGATGGGTATTAGATACTATGCCTAGTGGCTTTAGGACAAGTGGGAGTTGTTGGGAAATATGTCCCAAAAAGCCAATCGTCAAGCTGTTGACGGTTGAGCAACCAAGTATTGTAATTGATTTATTAATAAATAAAATATATTTGGCATCTTCATCATAAGCTTTCATCTTCTAATGAACTCCGTTGTTATGATGAAGTCCTTAGGACTATTTAAGTTCGATAAAGAGAGGATTTATCGATTAGTCCTTAAAACTGTTCACGACCAAATGATAGGCTGTTAATAAGGACGACAGCTTGTATCGAGCATAGGTCGCTGTAGGCCATATGGGTTGGTTGTCCTCTTAACCAAAGAGTGTGGAGACACTGGTATGGCATACAGGTGAGATGTAAGGGTACATCATCATTGAACGTGACCAACTCCAGAGTATTCTACTGTCGAGAATATCTCTGATGGGATATAGGTATAAGTGTCCCTTAGACCTGAGATCGCCTCAGTGACTTGCAAGCAACTCACTGTGCTTTGGTACTGGACTAACTGAATTTTTAATTCAGAGATGGAAGGCTTCTGGGCACAGTCAAGTACTTGTGAAGTCAGAGTGTGATCGAGATGGGATTGACTACTCCAAGAGTTGGAGAAGAATGAGTCGCTGTATTTCAATTTAGCAAAACCTTGGCCAGGGTAATCCATCAGATGGATTTGATATTTTGAAATACAATGTGGACAACCTGATCAGAGTTGACAGTTAAACTCTGGGGTGTCCTATGATCATTTTGGTCAAGGGGATGAATTATATGAAAACTATATCCGCATGGGTTCTAAGGATGTTGTTCTACACATTCGACCTATCCAATCGTCGGGTACCATTGCTAGATGGTCACTTCGATTGGTATAGGAATTTATTCCTATGCTACCAACTTAGGTTCGGACCTATGAGGTCACACACATTAGAGTTCATGATCCGATCAGATGGTTGATCAACGATTAAGAATCGTTCTAGGGTTAAATGATCAATACGATTGACATTTAACCCAGTGCAAGTGTTGCAGGAGGATCGATTAGCAATTCGATTGCTAATTGGCTTAATTTGATTAAGCTAATGGGCTGAAATTAAGTCTAATTAAATATGATTTAATTAGATTTATTTTGGGCTTGATTGGATCAAGTCCAATTGGTTTATTGGATAAGCCAAGTGCAAGGAAAAACTAGTCCTAGTTCAACTAGGACTTGGGTCAATCTAATTTCTAATTTGATTAGAAAATTAAATCAGATTTAAATCTAATTTAATCTGATTAAATTAGGTTCTTAATTGGGTTAAGATCTATTTTAATTGGGTTGATCTAATTTTGATTTGATTTGGTTTGGGAAACCAAATTAAAACAAGTCATAAGACAGAATCCTAGTAAGACTAGGATTCCACCTTGCGCCACATAAGCCTTCTCCACGCTCTCTCTCTTATTCAACGCCAATCTCCACTTATTTTGTGCGACAAAAGCCCTCTCTCAGATCTCTCCCACATTCACAAAAGGTCTCCTCTCTTCTTTCTTACATGGAAGGTGGTTTGGATCAAATCTAAAAGGAATAAGTTTGGATTTCGAATTCTATGAGATAGAGTTTTAGAAATCCAAAACTCTTTCAATTTTGCACCGAATTTATCCAATTTTTTTTTGAAATTTTCATGGCTACATTGTGCACCATTTTCTATTAATACATATATAAAAATATGAAGGAGGTGCTCAAGAGTTGGGCGTCCCTTAACTTGCCATGTTTGGATAAGCCTTGACTAGGTGTTTGACCTACACAAGGACTCTATCATATCTCTCTATTTAAGATGAGTTTCTTTATGAAATTTTAGAAGAAGTCAGAGATTTGAGAGATCTTTGTGCAATCCAAAAATTAGAGAGAAATACCTTTGGGTCGTGGAGATATAAAAGATGCAAGTTTGGATGTCTAGAGAGAAAAACGTGAAGAAGAAGAGGGTCTTCTTCTTGGGTTTTTATTTTCACATCTTTCCTCCCTCCATCTTGAGTTTCCTGAGAGTGTCTCAGATCTGAAACTCCTCCTTCTACTTTTCATCTTTGGAAGAGTCCAAATCAAGCAGAAGGAGGCACCTGATCAACCATCAAAGAAGGATCAGCGCAGTACTAGCATACTGTGCTGATTTCCTAAAGCAGGACTTCTGATCGAGATTCGTGGGCTCGTGTGGACGACTCCTAGAGGCCGGATGCATGTGCGGCTTGCAACATCATCCTTAAGCCCAGATCAGCAAGGTTAGAACGTCTAACTTGCAAGGTAATAGATCTGATCTATTGTTTAATACATACATTAGATGTAGTATAGAAATATGTTGATATGATCAACATGTAGTTCATGCTATATTTATATATTTTAATTTTTGATTTAATACCATGTAATAATCATGTAATAGGATCTTAGATTTAGGGATTTTTTGATCTTAAAAAAATAAATTTTGATTTATTTTAGTCTTTCGCTGTATGATCTTGAAAAAGTTTCAAAATCTAACCCTCTTTTTCAAGATCTAACCCTGAAACCCTAGATCTGGTTCCTTCAACTCACTGTCTGCATCTGTAGCTATTTCCAATCCTGCACCTCCATGGTGGTCGGCTTCTCATCGCACAAGAGAGCATCGATCAACCCTTGTTGGATGAGCATGTCCTTCACCCTTGCCTGCCACAAGGAGAAATTGTTCTTACCATCGAACTTGTTGATCTCCATCTTGATTGTTCTTGTCTTCTCCATCTTCAGTCTTGCTCACCACCGCTGCAATCTGCATCCTTGTACCACCTTGCTCTGATACCACTTATTGGGTGGATGTCTGGCCAGGACACTACCTCCCAAGATCCTTTCAGTACCACGCGATGCAGCAGGAAGAAAGAAGAAACAAAACAAAAGAAAAAACAATCAAAATACATAGATCAGCCACAAAAAGGCTCGCCTCCACGGGGCATGCAAACTTCACTATGAAAAAGAAATTTTACAAGAGGAAACCTCACCCTCAACTCTTGTACACCCAATTCTCTCTCACTAGAAGTTCCCCTCACAAAAGCTCTCTCTCTCTTGGAAGACCCCCTGAACCCCTGAAGTGCCTGGCGATCGCTGTCTAGAAGCCTCCTGCTCCTTCTCTCTCAGTGCTTCCGCCTCTCTCTTCTTCCTCTTCTTGGGTTCCGCATGGCCTCAGCAGAAAAACCAAACCACCCCTTTACTGTTCATCCACAGGCCCTTTTAAAGGGCTAAAACCTAATTAGATTAGGTTTAAGAGTTCTTAATCAACCCAAATCAGGTTATGAACCGTCGGATCAAAATACAGATCAACCCACACCCTCCGATCATGATCAGTCCACAGAATAGTACCGTGGACCATGTGAAACACGTGGAAAATACCCGCACGGTCCACAGGCCCAGCCGTGGACCACCCGGTCCACGGTGGACCGGGGCAAAGGGCCAGCAGGCCGCTGGCCTGGGCCGGCCCGCTCCCGTGCGCGGGCCTGCGTGCGCCTGGGCCGCATGCCCGGCTGGGCTGCGCACCCACCTGGGCTGCCCGCCCGTGTGGGTCGCGCGTCCCGCACGCCGCTGCCTGCGGCCGCACCGCTGCCGCCGGCCGCCGGTGGTCCTCCACCACCTCGAATCTTGTGCCGACTTCAAAAGCTCGTATCTCCTCCATCCGAGCTCCGTTTCAGGTGATCTTGATCTCGTTGGACTCCATTTTTCATCGCGAACCTCGCTGTAGGCTCAATGTGGGCTGAATCTTGAGGTGTCAAATCCTAACATATTCACTAATTCTTTGGATGGTCAATTAGTGTCTCTGTTGATAACCTCCTATATGTAAGAAAGGGAAGATGAAAGAGATTAATCTGCAGCTCAAATGTGAGCCTCATGGTGGCAAGTGGCAGTTATGTCTCTGATACTATCATTTCAGGAGCTGAGCTAGGAGTGGTTTAGGTGATATTACTCATGCATGGTGGGTCATTCGGGCTAATCAGTTGATTATTGAGAAAGACTCTGCCATAGTAGTTGGATGGATCTAGGATCGAGTGGGAGTGACTCTTAATCAGCCCTTACTATATTATATTCGGAGGATTTTATTGAGCTACGCTTTCTTGTTAGTTAGACATGTTTATTGTGAGATGGATAATATGGCAAATTGGGTCACCTCCTTTGTAGCCCATCATTAGATGGATGTATTATGAATCGATAATTTGGCTACTTTGAGAGAGTTTAGGGATGCTTTTGTTAGACCTTTATGGGACAACAAAATTTATGTGAAGATGAAACCTTCAAAGTTGTCTAGGATTTCTCCCATCAGCTTATCGAATGAACCTACAATCACAAAAGAACCAAGCTAGATGTACTCTTCGCTATTGTCGAACAGCATCTTGGTTTCTTAATCCCAAATCCAAGTATATCCGATGGGGAGGACCACACAAGCTTTCAAGTGAGTTGGGGAGTAAGTCTGTAGGGGATATCCTTTTATAACGTGCTTCACCCATCATTATCTAAATTAGTCACAAAGATTGAAAAATAGATATTATCTACGATAGTTGTATAGATGTTAACTTTATCAAAATAATCATTAAGTGTATCTTTATTATTTTATCGAAGGCTTATCTTTAGGTAGAGTTCAGATCAATTAAACTAACTAAAATAAATTCTAATATATATTAGCATGAGCCACATCTGGATCGGGCTTAATTGGATAAATTTTAATAGTTTTATTTTCTAATTTCATTGGATGTACTCATACTATATTTGTATGAATTGTCCATTCTCATCAAAAAAGGAGAATAATCTATTGAAGAGAAAAACCATTTTTTTTTCTTGTAGGATCTTTCAGATTTCATCAAATCTGGAGTGAAATAATTTTAAAAAAATTTATCCTATATTTATTTTAGATCTAAATCTCTAGATCTAATTTTATTATCTAATATTAATTCTAAAATAAATCTAAAAGTATGAGGAAATATGAAATACCTCAAGGGTAATCTGATTACCCTGTAGATGATTGCAGCAAGCCTGACGTTCTGATTTAGCCACGCAATTGCCTGGCCTTTATCAGTATCCACTCGGGCAGGACATGGATCATCTTCTTCTCATGACTCTCTGCTCTAAAAATCAAAACTCAATCTGATTAGGAAGATCTTCAAAAGCCTTCCTGAAGTTGGAGCAGCTGCTTGTCGAAAAACTCCTGCAGCCCTTTGTTCAATGCATCACCACGCCTTGATCCTTCACCAAATGGATGCCCAACCTTTTGGGCGTGATGAGGGGAGAGGGAGCACTAGGGAGGATGTGGAGAAGAGGAGGGGTGGCTGGCTTTTGCTGGGTAGGGAGAAGAATCTCTTAAACCCTAGGCGCAGACAGGGTTTATATAGACCTTACTGCACTGCACAGTGCCACATCATTCGACCAATCAGAAAATTCTATTTAATCCAAAAAAATTTTGATTGATGGAGTGATATTATCTGATCACATCAGATAAGAATCTCCACCCTCTCTCCTATGTTGGTGCCAACATTGGATAAGCACAAGGGAGATGGTGCCCAAGAGTTTATGTTGATCAAGACTCCTCTTGATCTTTATCCACTTGGGGTGCAAGCCTTATCCAATTGTGGTGCCCACTTTGATGCTTATTTTTGGTAGGTGGACACTCCACAAAAAATCTTCAATAATCTTTTACCAAGTGGCCTTCAGTTTAAGACCCATATATCAACATTTGACAGATATCCTAAAATGAAAATGGCAAGTGTCAGAAATTAGTAGGTGTTATCTTTAATTCATCTCATGAATTAAGACAAACCTTTTCTGAGCTGGACTGACTCCAATCAGACAGAGAGAAACTTTCTCAAGGTTCTCTAGGTGAGTCAAGTCATATTTGGCACAGTCAAGATGAAAAAAATTGCACGAGGAGAAAGTTAGGCTCAATCGTGTGCTAGCACAATTTTCTTGAACCTAATTAGATCTAATCCAAATCAATTGGGCTAGCCCAATTGATGACATCCAGATCCTAACCCTTGTTAGTGTGATCCAGTTAGGTTCAATTCTGTATGGTAATGAGACATGTCGTGATCTCATCATCGACATCATCGAAACTCCTTTCGATGGATCAGAACTCTTCTGATTCAGACAATTAGAATGATCGATCATCAAGATCATTCTAATTGCTTTCAAAATCCACCAGTGACACCTAGCAGTATATGATGGCAACCCATCAGAACTGAAGATGAAACTCTTCCAGCTAACTGCACCACCATTGTAAATGAACAGACTTTCAAATGTCGACTTTCGATCATCTATATCAGACATGAAGTCTGAATCTGTAAATCTCTGAACCTGGAGTTCTCCATTTCTAAAGACTAGAAACATATTCTTAGTCCTTCTCAAGTACTTAAGAATACATTTCACAGAAGTCCAGTGCTCTTCACCTGGATTCGACTGATATCTGCTTGTGACACTCACAGCATGGGCTATATCAGATCGTGTACATAGCATGGCATACATGAGGCTCCCTATTGTCGAAGCATAAGGGATCTTGCTCATGCGTTCAATCTTCTCAGGTGTGCTAGGGCACATCTTCTTGGAGAGATGAATGCCATGTCTAAAAGGTACTAAATCTCTTTTGGAGTTTTCCATGCTAAACCATTTTAGCACCTCCTCTATGTATATCTTCTGTGAAAGTCCCAGCATCCTATTTGGTCTATCTCTATAGACCTTAATACTCAATATAAAGGATGCCACTCCTAGATCTTTCATAGAGAACTCCTTAGACAACCATATTTTGACTGAGATCAACATGAAAATATCATTTCTAATTAGGAGGATGTCATCTACGTACAGTACGAGGAAGATAATTACGCTCTCACTGACCTTTTTGAACACACATGCTTCCTCCTCATTCTTGATGAAACCAAATATTTTGATTACATCATTGAAATGAGTATTTCAGCTCTGAGATGCTTGCTTAAGTCCATAAATGAACCTTTGCAGCTTGCAGACCTTGTGATCATCGTCACTGGATGTGAAACCTGTTGGAAATAGTGTCCCAAAGCCAATCGTCAGCCTGTTGATGGTTGTGCTCTTTCCTGTATTAGTATATGAATTATAAATAAATAAAAGTTATTTTGATATTTTTCATCACAAATTGTTTCATCTTCTAATAAACTCCTGTGTTATCATGAAGTCCTTAGGACTATTTAGACTCGACAAAGGAGGATTTGTCGTTTAGTCCTTAAACCTGTTCGCGATCAAATGATACATTGTTACCAAGGACAACAACGTTTATCTAGCATAGGTCATTGTGTGCCATATGGGTTGGTTGTCCTCTTAACCAAGGAGTGTGGAGACACTGGTATGGCATACAGGTGAGATGTAAAGGTACATCTGTACTGAACGTGACCGACTCCGGAGCTTTTTTCTACTGTCAAGATTTGCTCCGATGGGATATGGGTATAAATATTTCTCCGATCTGAGACCGCCACGGTGACTTACAAGCAACTCACTGCACTTAGGCACTGGACTACTTGAATTTTTAATTCAGTGACGGAAGGCTGCTGGGTGTAGTCAAGTACTTGACTTGTCAGTGCATGTGTCAAGATGGGATTGACCACTCCAGTTCAGGAGCTGTGTATACAGTCGCATTTCAATTTAGCAAAACCTTGATCGGGGTAGTCCTAGTGAGGAGTCACAGGACTGTTTGAGTTGAGCATGATTCGGATGATCTGATCAGGGTTGACAGTTTAACCCTGAGTCGTTCTATACACAGGGGTCAAAAAGGATGAATTATATAGTAACCATATTCGCGTAGGTTCTAAATGTTGCGATTGTGACTATTCGATCTATCCAGATATCGGGTACCATTGCTAGATGGTCACTTCGATTAGTACAAGAATTGGTTCCTGTGCTACCAGCTTAGGTTCGAACCTACGGGGTCACACACATTAGAAGTTCCTATCTGATCTGATGGCTGGTGAAGAGTCCCACTGGAATGGGACTCTTCGACCAAGAGTCCTAATACTTGGAGACTCTGAGTCCTACATGTCTGAGACTCTGTGATCGAGAATCAGGATTCTCTGATCATGAGTTCCATACATTTTGGGTACCAGAGTCAAGAGTCTCACTGGTTTAGGACTCTTCGATCAAGGTTTCATATCGATGGACTTTGATGCCCGATTGCCCATCAGATTTGGACTCAGTATTTATGAGAGATTTAATTAGTGATTTGATTGCTAATTAACTTAATTTGATTGAGTGATTATTTTTGGATCAAGTCCAATTGAATTGGATTCAGTTGGGTTTGACCCGATTAGGTTAAGAGTTGACCAAATCGCCGAGGTGGTTTGATCCCTGATTTGATCAGGGGTTGGGCTTAGTCAACTCCTAATTTGATTAAAATTTTATTGACCCTAATTAAGCCTAATTATGTTAGGTTTAATTTAGTCTAATTGTGCTTAACCTATTTTGATAAAGTTGGTTCAATTAGATTGGTTTAAAATTTGAAACCACCTTGACTTATCTCCCTACACCACCTCACCTCATCCTGTGCCCATTTGAATTCATGAGAAACAAGTTCTCATAAATTTTCTCCCACGCAGATGCCTTCCCATGCCCCACCTGTGTGCGCCATCTAAGTGGATAAAGATAGGTTGGTTGGCCATTCATATTCAAAGGAAGTTTGAATTTGAATGGGCAACCAATCCATGCGCCACCTTATCCCTTGTGCGCCCCTTCCTTTACACGAGAAAAAGTTTCTCGTGTAGACTCTTCATGCACAAAGAAGCTCACGCCCCTCCCTTCTCATGCTAAGAGTGGATAAAGATTGGTTGGTTGGCATTTGACTCAAATTCGATTTGAATTCAAGTGAGCAACCACCTATCTTTATCCTCTCACGCGGTGAAAATACTAAAAAGACACATCTTGCACTGCTTTAAAAAGGAAGAGAAGATGGGGCGTGCAAAAACTCTGATCCTAGAGAGTTAAGGTGGCATGACAAGAGACTTCTGCATGAGAAAAGAAAAGAAAAGAAGAGAAAAGAAAAGAGAGAGTAGGCGCAAGTTTTTTCTGTGAGTACCCTAGAGTTTCTGCCTAGAGTTCGAAAAGTGAGAAGGTGAGCTACGAGTGTCGTGAGCCCATCAGATTTTAAGGAGAGCTTCATCAACCTCTCAAAAACATCTGTTGATGATCCAGAGCATCCGAAGAGTCGGTAGATCAAGATCGAAGGAGTTCGATCAGCATCAGCCGTCGAAAGGGTTCTGCAATGAACTAGCATTCGTGAGGAACCGATCAGATCGGAAGCTTCATGTGGATGATCCGTAGAGGCCAGACATACTGTGTGGCTGTATTACGATGATCAGACCTTTTCGATGATGATCAAACTACAGCGATCGACTACCTATACGAAGGTAATGTGTTTTGAACATATAACAGTAAAAAGTTTATTGTAGAAATTTAAATTTTAAATTTAAATGTATGCCATATATATCATATTTAGATTCATGTGTAGGGTTAATACATGTTAATTAATTAGATTAATTAATAATATTTACTATAAAATTATAATTTTGAAAAAGTTTTAAAATTTTTGTTTTACCCCTGCACTGAAATTCACAACAATTGGTATCAGAGTTAGTTCTAAAATATGATATACATTTGCATGCATGGATTAAGTAGTAATCTAAAAGTTTAAATTTAAAATTTAAATTTAGATTTTGAAATTCAAAATTTGAATTTTAAATTTTGAAATTTAAAATTCAAAATTCAAAATTCAAAAATTTGAAATTCAAAATTCAAAATTTGAAATTTAAAATTTGTTTGAAATTTCAAATTTGAAATTCAAAATTTAAAATTCAAAATTTAAAATTCAAAAATTTGAAATTTGAAATTTAAAATTTATTTGAAATTTAAAATTCAAAATTTGAAATTTAAAATTTAAATTTTGAAATTGGTATATTTAGATATACTTGATCCAAGTAGCAAGTAGTCTAATTGGGTTGGTTGCCATGGTCGTCCGATCATAGGAGAAAAGTAGAGTTTAAAGGCCCCCTCCTCCCATTCGATGGGGTTCTCCTATGGCGGTAGGGGTGCCGATGCGATTATATCCCAAGCAGATGAAGCAGTGAAAGGACTTAATTGTAAAGGTTCAATTGTAAAATTTATCATGAATGTATTAGATTAGATCTAAAGGAATATTCATGATTTATTTTGATTGAGCTATTTTCTGTTATGTAATTAGCAATAGGATTGCTGTTTATGAAATGTGCTGATCCGTTTGTGAAATGAGTCAACACATTTGGTGAACAGAAAATAAAACCTTTCAAATTTGAAAATTATTTTCGAAATACCAAACCCTTATCCATCAGCCAAAATACTTAATTAAAAGAATTAAGTATTGTCTAGTTGGTCTAGAATTATAAATTAAGACCTAAGACAATTGCATAAACTTGTGGGTCAATGGGTTAGATGGATTAGGTCCATAATTGGGTTAGACCTAAGGTTAGCTTAAAGAAATAGACTAAATTAGAGTAATTGGTCAAATCTAATCAAAAATTGAATTAGATTAGGTCAAGGACACTCTAGATTCAACTCCAATAGTTGTAGTTGAATGGGTCCATGTCTTTAACTAGACCAAAATGGACTTAATTCATGGCTACATGGTGGAACCCTATTTATTAAGTTGATCAAATTAAAACTAATGAACCGGTTGGTATCTAAGGTAAGTTCGACAGTCTGACCAGTGATTTTTAAGTAGGAGCTACTTGCATTGATTCGATCTCTGACGAGTTAATGGCATATCCTCACCACTGATCTCACTTACCTGGCCAACCTGATGAGTTAGGTTTTGATTAGGTCACTTGGTGATTAGGACTCATCCATGTCATTAGGTAAATCAGTGTGACTGATTTAGGTGCTCCTAATGTCGGCTTTAATTAAATCCTTTTTAATCTGACTTGGTGAAGTCAGTGGGAGGATTGAAATTGACTGGTTAATTTCTTCTCTTCTATCCTTTAATAAAATTCTCAAAAATTATTAGGTCCCTAAAAATGATTAAGTTATAGTGATAACTAAGTCATTGCCTCCCATTAAGTGAGTGATAATGAGTCCATTAGTTTAATAATCACTGGAGGCCCAAAGGCCTGGTGCTTATTGACTAATAGAATTATCATTCATAATATGATAATTTGGTTGAATCTTTTTGATGGTGGTCAGGTTGGCCGGCCAAAGTCGGGCTTGCTCATTTATTGGTCTGATTCACCAAATCAAGTCATGTTAATGGTTGGACCTAATCAGATCTTTTCAGTGAAGGCCAAAGCCTACTGATTAGATTCTGGGGCAAAATTAATTACTAGAAGTTATTTAGAGAAACAACTGGTTATGAACCTACCCATAGATGCACATAGGTTGACCATCCAAAGTTAGGCTCGTGTGTAGTCTGTGTGGATTCTAGTACCCACTAAGGAATTAAAGTAATTCCTCGAATTGGAGGTTGAGGCTACCAGTTCATAAAAATACTGAAAGAAACTTTAGACTAAAGTCCAAGTCTTTAGTATTAATAATTTATATACTAATAAAGGTCTAGTTTTTCTTTATGCAGCTATGGCCACTACCCTGTCGCTCCGGTCATTATTAGATAATGACAAGCTCATGGGACCTAATTTCGATAGCTGGTATTAAAAATTGAAAATCGTCCTTGAGCATGAGTGGATCCTTTATGTAGTAACGGATAAGGCACCTGAGGACCCAGCCTCGAACGCTAGAGGGACGGTCCAAGATACTTATCAGAAGTGGCTCAACGATCGCATCACCGTATGGTGCATAATGCTGGCGGCAATGAATGATGAGTTCAGTCACAGGTTCGAGAATGCCCAGCCATAGGAGATGCTTCAAATGTTGAACGACTCCTTTGGCACGCCTGATGTCGTTGAAAGGCACAAAACTAGTTGTGCCATTTTCAATGCTCGGATGAGGGATGGGGCCTCAGTCACCGATCATGTACTGTACATGATCGAAATGATTGAGTGTCTAAGTAAACTGGGCTTTCCCTTGCACGAGCAGCTCGATAAGGATGCGATCCTTAATTCTTTGCCTAAGTCCTTCCTCCCCTTCCTTACTCATTTTTGGATGACAAAGCCTGTAGTGAACTACCATGGCTTGTTGGGGTTGCTGCAGAACTTTGAGAAGGACCACCAGCTCCATAAAGAGTCGGTGAATGTTGTGGGAGGGTCTTCTTCTGGTCGTCGACCCTTTAAGAAAGGAAAGAAGAACAAGAAGAAGAAGAATAAGAAGGTGCAGCCGCATGCTAGGACGTCTGTACAGGATCAGACCAAGAAGCGCAAGCCCGACTAGAGCCAGGCGGAGTGCTTCTTTTACAAGAAGTAAGGGCACTGGAAGAGGAACTATCCTCTATACATTGCCTCCCTGGACCCGACCAGGCCGAAGAAGAAGCAAGGTAATTATATGATAACACCTTGCAACTTTTTCATTTGTGATACTACTGCCTGGGTATTGGATATCGAAAGCCCTTATCATATCTGTAATTTGATGCAGGATCTGTAGGTCAGTAGGAGATTTGATGAAGACGAGAGGTTCCTGAACGTTGGAGATGGAAGCAAAGTTCCAGTTCTAGCTTTAGAAATCATAAACCTTGTAATCAACTCTCGTAATGTAATTCTGAGTGAATATCACTATTGTCTAAGTTTTTTATTAAATATTATTTCTATAGGCTTTTTGGACATGTACAGTTATAAATTTTTAATAAAAAGAAATATTTGCAATATCATTTTGAATGATGTTACAATATTTGTTGGATAACTAAATAATAGAATTTACTTACTATCACAGCCTGTTAATGTGGTTCAAACCTTCGGTAAATGCCCTAGAATGGAAAATATGTCAGAAGTCTACCTTTGGCACTGTAAGCTAGGTCATATCAATAAGAACAGGATAAACAGGTTGGCTCAAGAAGGAATTCTTGAAGTTGGTGATTGTGAATCACTTCCAACCTGTGAGTCCTGTCTTCTTGGAAAGATGACCAAATCATCTTTTACTGGAAAAGGTGAGCGAGCCAGTGAACTCTTGGGTCTGATACATTCTGATGTATGTGGACCCATGAGCTCAAGTGCAAGAGGTAGATATTTCTACTTCATAACCTTCACAGATGACCTATCGAGGTATGGATATGTCTACTTAAAGAAGCATAAGTCGGAGTCATTTGAAATGTTCAAACTATTCCGAAATGAGGTAGAAAAATAAACTAAAAAGTATATTAAAACTTTTCGATCTGATCGAAGAGGTGAATATCTTTTTAATGAGTTTCTGACATATCTTGGAAAGAATGGGATTCTCTCTCAGTGGACTCCTCCTGGAACACTAAACATAATGGTGTGTCTGAAAGGAGAAATCGGATCTTGTTGGACATGGTTCGATCCATGATGGGGTTTACTGATCTGTCGATCTCCCTCTGGGGATATGCACTCGAATCGGCTTGTTACCTTCTAAATAGGATTTCGAGTAAGTCTGTGACCAAAACACCATATGAGATATGGATAGGACGTAAGCCAGTACTCTCGCACCTTAGGGTTTAGGAGTGTCCGGTTTATGTTAAACGTTTAATTACGGACAAGCTTGGACCTAGGTCTGACAAGTGTTATTTCATAGGGTATCCAAAAGAGATCAAAGGGTATTATTTCTACCTAGCTGATGAGCAAAAGGTATTTGTCAACCTTAAGGCAATCTTTTTAGAAAAGGAGTTCCTTGGTAAAGGGACTGTTGCCTCAAAGGTCGAACTTAAGGAAGTTCGACAGGTGAAAAAACCGATACAAGTTGCTGAACCTGAATCGGATTTGGTTAGATCAGATCCAGAGCCCATTGTTCCTGCACCCTTAAGGCGGTCTGGTAGAGTACCACATCAACCAAACAGATACTATGGTTTCTTGGTTTGGGATGATGATCCTGTCGAACTTGATGAAAATGATAAGGATCCGATCACCTACATGGATGCAATACAGAGATCTGACTCTGAGAAATGGCTAGAGGCCATGAAATCTGAAATAGAGTCCACGAAGGTCAATGATGTATGGACATTGGTTGACCCACCCGAAGGAGTAAAACCCATAGGGTGTAAGTGGATCTTCAAGAGGAAGAGGGGCGTAGACAGAAAGGTGAAAACCTATAAAGTCTGTCTGGTTGCCAAGGGATATCGTCAACATTATGGTATAGACTATGATGAGACATTTTCTCTTGTGGCAATGCTCAAATCCATTTGGATTATTTTTGCGATAGCTGTCCATCTGGACTATGAAATCTGGTAGATGGATGTGAAGATAGCTTTCTTAAACGGAGAGCTGGATGAAGAGGTGTATATGATACAACCTGAAGGGTTCACATCCATAGATGAGTCTAAGATGTGCAGGCTATAGAGGTCCATTTATGAACTTAAACAGGCATCCCGGAGTTGGAACATACGTTTTGATAGGACGATCAAAACGTATGGCTTCATTAAGAATGGAGAAGAGCCCTGCATTTATAAGTGGGCTAATGGTCCAGTAGTGGTATTTTTTGTATTATATGTGGATGACATTCTCTTAACCGAGAATGATGTTCCTGCATTACAAGGAATAAAGATTTGACTGTCGTCACAGTTCTCCATGAAGGATCTGGGAGAAGCTTCCTACATCCTAGGGATGAGGATTTATAGGGATAGATCTAAAAGGTTGCTTGGCTTATCCCAGTCCATGTATATTGATACTATGTTGAAGAGGTTCAGTATGGAGAATTCCAAGAAAGGCTATCTACCGATAGACCATGAAATTTCTCTCTCGAAGAGGGATTGTCTGACAACACCTCAAGAGAGAGAGCGTATGGATAGAATTTCATATGCTTCGACAGTGGGATCTATCATATACACCATGACATGTACACGACCAGATGTGGCATACTCACTAGGGGTAGTGAGTAGATACCAATCTGATCCAGGGGAGAATCACTGGAAGGTTATTAAAACGATCCTGAAGTATTTAAGAAATACTAAGGACCAGTGGCTTGTTTATGGTGAATCAGACTTGAGACTTATAGGGTTTACAGACTCTAGTTTTCAGTTTGATCATGATGATAGCAAGAGTGTGTCGAGATTTATTTTTATCCTTAATGGTGGAGCTGTCTGCTGGAAGAGTTCCAAGCTGCACACTGTGGCTAATTCAGTTTGCGAGGTAGAGTATGTCGCTGTATCAGATGCTGCCAAAGAAGCGGTGTGGCTGAAGAAATTCATCATCGAGCTTGAAGTAGCACTCTCCCTTGTTGGTCCAGTTCTGCTCTATTGTGACAGCTCTGGAGCCATTGCTCAGGCGAAGGAACCGAATACACACCAGTGGACGAAACATATTCTGCGCCGCTACCATCTTATTCGAAAAATCATGGATAGAGGTGACGTTGACCTTCAGAAGATTGACGGAAAGGAGAACCTGGCCGACCCATTCACTAAAGTCATTGCGGTGAAGGAGTTCGATGACTTCAAGTCGAAGATGGGTATTAGATACTGCATCGATTGGCTTTAGGCCAAGTGGGAGATTGTTGGGAATAGTGTCACAAAGCCAATCGTCAGTCTGTTGATGGTCGTATTCTTTTCTGTATTAGTATATGAATTATAAATAAATAAAAATTATTTTGATATTTTTCATCATAAATTGTTTCATCTTCTAATGAACTCCTGTGTTGTGGTGAAGTCCTTAGGACTATTTAGACTCGACAAAGGAGGATTTGTCGTTTAGTCATTAAACCTGTTCGCGACCAAATGATACGTTGTTACCAAGGACAACAACATTTATCAAGCATAGGTTGTTGTGTGCCATATAGGTTGGTTGTCCTCTTAATCAAGGAGTGTGGAGACACTGGTATGGCATACAGGTGAGATGTAAGGGTACATCTGCACTGAACGTGACCGACTCTGGAGATTTTTTCTGCTGTCAAGATTTGCTCCGATGGGATATGAGTATAAATGTCCCTCTGATTTGAGACCACCACGGTGACTTGCAAGCAACTCACTACACTTAGGCACTGGACTACCTGAATTTCTAATTCAGTGACGGAAGGCTACTGGGTGTAGTCAAGTACTTGACTTGTCGGTACGTGTGTCAAGATGGGATTGACCACTCTAGTTCAGGAGCTGTGTATAGTCATATTTCAATTTAGTAAAATCTTGGCCAGGGTAGTCCTAGTGAGGAGTCATAGGACTGTTTGAGTTGAGCATGATTCAGATGATCTGATCAGGGTTGATAGTTTAACCCTGAGTCATCCTATACACAGGGGTCAAAAGGGATGAATTATATAGTAACCATATTTGCGTGGTTCTGAATGTTGCGATTGCGACTATTCAACCTATCCAAATATCGGGTACCATTGCTAGATGGTCACTTTGATTAGTATAAGAATTGGTTCCTGTACTATCGGCTTAGGTTCGAACCTGTGGGGTCACACACATTAAAGGTTCCTATCTGATCTGATGGCTGGTGAAGAATCCCACTGGAATGGGACTCTTCGACCAAGAGTTCTAATACTTGAAAACTCTGAGTCCTACATATCTGGGACTCTGTAATCGAGAATCAGGATTCTCTGATCATGAGTTCCACACATTTTGGGTACCGAGGTCAAGAGTCCCACTGGTTTGGGACTCTTCGATCAAGGTTTCATATCGATGGACTTTGATGCTCGATTGCCCATCAGATTTGGACTCAATATTTATGAGAGATTTAATTAATAATTTGATCACTAATTAACTCAATTTAATTGAGTGATTATTTTTGGATCAAGTCCAATTGAATTGGATTCAGTTGGGTTTGACCCGATTAGGTTAAGAGTTGACCTAATCGCCGAGGTGGTTTGGTCCCTGATTTGATCAGGGGTTAGGCTTAATCAATTTTTGATTTGATTAGAATTTTATTCAGCCTAATTAAGCCTAATTGTGTTGGGTTTAATTTAGTCTAATTATTCTTAACCTATTTTGATAAAGTTGGTTCAATTAGATTGGTTTAAAATTTGAAACCACCTTAACTTATCTCCCTGCGCCGCCTCACCTCATCCTGCACCCATTTGAATTCATGAGAAATGAGTTCTCATAAATTTTCTCCCACACAGAAGCCTTTCCATGGCCCACCTATGTGCACCATCTAAGTGGATAAAGATAGGTTGGTTGGCCATTCAAATTCAAAGGAAGTTTGAATTTGAATGGGCAACCAATCCATGCGCCACCTTATCCCTTGTGCGCCCCTTCCTCTACACGAGAAAAGGTTTCTCGTGTAGACTCTCCACGCACAAAGAAGCCCATGCCCCTCCCTTCTCATGCTAAGAGTGGATAAAGATTGGTTGGTTGGCATTTGATTCAAATTCGATTTGAATTCAAGTGAGCAACCACCTATCTTTATCCTCTCACGCGGTGAAAATGCTAAAAAGACGCATCTTGCACTGCTTTAAAAAAGAAGAGCCAATCAGACTGGGAGCTTCATGTGGACGATCCACAGAGGCCAGACATACTATGTGGCTGTATTGCGATGATCAGACCTTTTCGATGGTGATCAGACTACAGCGATCGACTACCTGCACGAAGGTAATATATTCTGAACACATAACAGTAAAAAGTTTACTGTAGAAGTTTAAATTTCAAATTTAAATGCATGCTATATATATCATATTTAGATCCATGTGTAGGGTTAATACATGTTAATTAATTAGATTAATTAATAATTTTCACTGTAAAATTATAATTTTGAAAAAATTTTAAAATTATCGTTTTATCCCTGCACTGAAATTCACAACAAAACCAAGTGACTGTTCCATATAGATATCTTCCTCAAGATGTTCATTTAAGAACACTGTTTTCACATCCATCTGCCATATTTCATAATCGAAATAGGCTGCAATAGCAAGCAATGTATGGATGGATTTTAGCATGGCTACGGACGAGAAGGTATCCTGATAGTCAATGCCTTCGCGTTGACTATAACATTTCGCTACAAGTCTAGTCTTGAATGTCTCTACATTTCCATCTGTACCTATCTTTCTCTTGAAAATCCATTTACACCCAATAGGTACAATACCTTCAGGTGGATCTACTAAGGTCCAGATTTGGTTTGAGTGCATCGAGTCAATTTTTGATCTCATTGCCTCTAACCATTTCTCGGAGTCGATATCTGATATCACCTCATCATAGATCTTGGGGTCATCACCATGAGCCCCATTTCTCGTGAGGAACATTTCCTCTACTTTCTCTTGTATAGTACTTAAGTACCTTTCAGGAGGATGAAAAACCCTAGTCGATTTACAAGGTGGAAGAGGTTGTGTTAGGATTGATTCTAATTGATTGGGTTCCTCAGGTTCTTTAGCTCGTTGCTCTTGAGAGATATTCTCCTTGAGCTTAATTATTCTTCCGATGCCACCATCTTGAATAAATTATTTTTCAAGAAAAATAGTATTTCGACTCACAATCACATTGTGGTCTTCCGGAATATAGAAATAGTATCCTAATGACTCTTTAGGATATCCTATGAATCGAGCTCTAAAAGACCTAAACTCTAACTTGTCTGTCTGCTATCTCTTGACATAAGCCAGACAACCCCAAACTCTGAGATGACTCAGACCTGGCTTCTTACCATGTCATATCTCATACGGTGTGGTAGGAACGGTTTTAGAGAAAAATCTATTCAATACATATATTACTGTCATGAGACAATATCTGCAAAAAAACTCAAGGAGGTTCGTGAAGCTCATCATAAAATGGACCATATCTAATAGGGTCCGATTTCTCCATTCTGAAACCCTGTTGAGTTGTGGCATTTCAGGTGGAGTCCATTAAGAGACTATGCCATTATCCTTAAGATAGTTTAGGAACTCTTGATTAAGGTATTCACCTCCTCGATCTGATCGAAGAACCTTAATAGGCTTTCCTATTTATTTTTCTACCTCATGCCTGAATTCTTTGAACTTTTCAAAGGCTTCAGACTTATGTTTCATTAGAAACACATACCCATACCTAGACATATCATTGATAAAGGTAATGAAGTATACATAGTTGCCTCTAGCCGGCACATCAAATGGGCTGCACACATCCGTATGTACTAGGGCAAGTAGGTCTGTGGCCATTTTCCCATGTCCCACAAAAGGAAGTTTGGTCATTTTGCCTTGAAGGCATGATTCACAAACTGGATATAACTCGAAAGTCAACAGACTCAACAGTCTGGATTTCTTTAATTTGTTAACCCTGTCTTCTGCTATATGACCTAGCCTTAGGTGCCACAGATACCTATCATTTAGACTATCTCTAGGCCTTTTAATTCCTATGGCATTCACATTTTGCTCGATATTAAATACAGATACATCAATATGTAGCTGATAGAGACTGTTAATAAGAAAACCATCTGCAACTTTATTATTTTCATAAAATTTGTTACAATGGTCCTTATGAAAGCTAATCACATAGCCTTCTTGTGCTAAACATGAAATAGAAATCAAATTCCTGCTTGCTGCAGGTACATAATAACAATCTCTAAGAACTAAATCTAATCCTAACGATAATCACAGAGGGTAGATTTCTACGGCTACAGCAGCAACTCTTGCTTCGTTCCTGACGCGTAGGATCATCTCCCCATCCCTCAACCTCCTGCTCTCCTCAAGACTCTGCATAGAAGTACACAAATGAGCACTAGAACCAGGGTCAAGCACCTAACTAGATGCAGAAAAAATCGTAAGATTAGATTCTAAAATGAGCATACCTCCAGAAGGACCATCTTTCTTGTTCTTCAGGGTGGCCAGGTACTGAGGATAGTTTCGTTTCCAATGGCCGTCTGAATTGCAGTGGAAATATTTTTCCTTTTCAGCAGCCTTTTTCTTCGGTTCTGTCTTCTTCTTCTTCCCATCCATCTTTTGCTTCTTCGCAGATTTTTTCTTCTTTTCAAAAGACTTTCTCTTGGAAGAAGTCCGCTCCACAGTAAGGACTGAGCCTTTTGAACTCTTTAAAGAAAGCTCAGCCGTAACCAACATGTTCATTAACTTAGCCAAGGTGCACTACATCTTGTGCATATGGAAGTTCATGATGAACTGACCATATGCATCGGACAAGGACTGAAGGATCACATCAATCTGAAAATCCTTGTCTAAGATGATACCGAGCTTCTCAAGCTCTTCAAGGTCCTTGATCATTATCAAACAATGATCTTGGACTGACTGCCCATCACGTATTTTAGCCTTAAAAAGTCTTTGGCAGACTTGATACTTGGCTGTGCGACTTTATTCACCAAACAACTTTTGTAAGTGAGCCAACATTTGGCGGATAGTCATAATATTCTCATGTTGGCGCTGCAAGTCATCAGACATTGCATCCAACATGTAGTACCTTGCTTTGTTATCATCATCCGTCCATTTTTTCAGAAACACTCTCTGTTCAGCAGTCGGACGTGCTGGCATGGCAGGTGGGTCCTGATCCAAGACATGGGTCAATTTCTCAGAATCCAGAATAATTCTGTAGTTTCTTAACCAGTCCTTGAAATTGGGTCCAGTCAATTTGTGGGTGTCTAGTATTTTGGTCAGGGGGTTGGATGCAGATATGTTTTCTGTAGAGAGTCAATAGTTTATAATTAGATTTTGTAATCAGACTTAACCAATTTGTTTAGGGATTTTATTTTTAAATAAATTAGACTCCCACTATTTTCTCAGACTCCTACACTCCCTAGGTAGAGATGTGAAAATCTCTGTGATTAGTGATTTTTAGTGGGTGGTGCAGTCTCACCAACTGGCTCATCACCTCACCTAACAGTTATTGGTGATGGGTCAATCGATGAGTGGACAATACTTGTCCAATGATTCTCTAATCATGGTGCACCCAAAACTTGATCTCTAATTCATGAAGCTCACCATGTCTGGAATATTGTTCCAATCCTTAGTTAAGTCAAACCCACCATTTGTACGAACTAGATTCTTGATTGGGTCCCTCACCGTATCCGAAATATTGATCCCAACCCATCCTCTAATTTATAGCATCCAATGCCTAATGGACATGGTTGCATCTTTCCGGTGCAACTGAGCCACTGTATCCAGTCGAAAATAATCAACCCCGGAAAGGGCCCGCACATCCACAATGGTGGAAGACCTTAGACTTAATATTTTCTTAGGAAGATTTGATTTAGGTCTCATTAAATTTGGCTTGACATAGTCAAAACAATTATGACTAACCTATTGGCATGGGTTAGCTCGAATTGTTAGCCACCTCAAATCAGAACTGGATCGACACATATGGCCAGGTAAGTGAGATCGGTGGAAGGGATATGCCATTAACTCGACAAGAATGCATTCGAGTCGAGTAGCTCCCAATTAAAAATCAGTCGGTCGCATCTGCCCAACTTACCTTAGACACCAAACTGTCAAATCAGAACTAATTGGGTTAGCCTACAATCCAGGCTCTAACCACTGAGCCAAATTAGGTCTTAACTTGATCGAGTCACATATGAATGTGATTCAACCTTGACCTAGACTTAATCCTATTAGGCTGGTCAATTATTAGCTTTTATGATCCCACCTAACCAACTTTTGATTCGATTTGATCAACTGCTAGACCTAATTGAGCTACCCAAGTCCGAACCCAATTTTATAAAAATGACTTAGATCTGAAATTCTCAATTTTAGATCTAATTTAATTTCATAAGCTTAATTCATTAATTAAGTCTTGGGTTCATAAATAAAATATGTAAAATAAATTCTAGAATTTTAGGATCTAGGATTTTGCAGAAAAGTAAGTTTTGATTTTTGATTAAGGATGAACACACAGCACCCCTACACATCATAAGAACACCCCATTGTATGGGAGGAGAGGGCCCTTAAATCCTACTTTGTTCTTATGATCGGACGGTCATGAGAAACACCTTAATCAGAAATATAAATTTAACTACAAAACTAGTTAGATCTAAATTTTTATATCACATATACAATTTAAGATCTAACTAATACATGCTTTGCATACATCTCATGTATCAAAAATTGATCTAATTAACATGCTTTCAGATTTAATACATCACATGTAACATCTGAAAAATAAAATTTAAATTGAACTACTCAACATAAAATTTATTCTAGACAGTTACTAGAATAATTCTACAACTAGTCTAGGCATGCAACAGATCAATCTTATGTATTATCCAAAATTTTATTTTTTATTTTTTGATCTGAATATAATATTTATATCATCAAAAATAGAGAATAAATTAGATCTAAATTATATTTTAATCTCATTAAAATATAAACTTACAAGACTATTCATAGATCAAACTATTCCTAGTCTAGTCATGCATCTCATGTGATAGGATCAAGATGCTGTCGTTAAGACAACGTGATTATCAATCAAATTTTGACTTCAATAAAAATTAAAAATATATAGAAAGTAGTGAGTCGGATCGAATCCACAGAGAAAGCAGGATTTTGATTTGAAATCTTTGATTTTACAAAAAAAAAATAAAATTTTGGAGAAAGTAATTTAAGTCAAAAATAAAAATTAAAAGTGTGAAAAATAAATCGGATACTAAGATCTACTAACTAGATCCTAGCATCTACTTACAATAAAAATGAATAATAAAAATTTAAAAAGTATAAAAATAAATTGATACTAAGATCTAATAATTAGATCCTAGCATCTACGTGCAACAAAAATAAAAGACAGGAATTTAAAGTACAAGAAAATAAATTTTGCATTAATTAAAATTAAAATTCAAGTATAAAAAATTTAAAAGAAATAATAAAAATAAAACTGTAACAAAGATCTAAAGTTGATCAGCCAAGCCTCATCGAAAAGATGGTTGATGACCTCTCCATCTTCCATCGTACTCCGTAGAGCGAACCGACTTTTCTCCTTCTTCTCCTTGGGTCCCTAAAGCTATTTTATTTTTTTTATTTTTTTCTACACTCTCTACTCAATTTTTCTCCTCTCCAAAGCTTATTCCCGGACTCCCTATTTATAGATGAATTTTTCTTGATTTTTTGGTAGGAAAAGGAGTCCTAAAACCCTTAGAAATCGTATAAATCTCTTTAGAAATATTTTTGGCCGTCGGATCAGCTTCGGACCACCCAGATCTACTCAAAAATTAGAGTTATAATCCTTATCAGGGTCGGATCAAATGTCAGCCGTCCGATCTGGGTTCTGATGAAGTTCTGGCCGTCGGATCGTGCAAAAGAGTCCTTAACACAGTCGGGAGCGATAACAGCCATTGGATCGCATGATGGATTGCTTTTGGGCCGTCAGATCGTGCAAAAGAGTCCTATTCAAAGTCGGCAACGAGTCTGAACTATCGGATCTGGGTCGGATTGAATCTCAATCGTTGAATCGCACCCAAGATCTTATTCTCACTGTGAACCACGCCTGTGGACCGCATAACTATTCCTGTGGACTGCGCCCTGGCTCTATAGACCGACCAACCGGTCCACCGTACACCAGAGGCTATTTTTTTTATTTTTTAGGATATTTTAGCTCTATTTTTACTTCAATTTTCTCCTGAAAAATTAGAAAAAATATGCATTAAATTTCTCAAAAATTTTTCTTCATTTTGATACTTAAATTACTTAATTAAATTAATATCTATTTTTTTATAAATATATCTAATTTCATATTTTTTTTAAAATCATTTATTTTTTAAGAAAATTTAATAAATTCATGAAATTAGGATTTTTAAGAAGATGTTAGCACCATAAATTATCAAAAATACCTTCAATAAATACAAAAATATACTACTTATCACACTCTCCAACTTGAACTTTGCTCGTCCTTGAGTAAAGAAAGAATTTAGAATTAAGTATCGTTTAACTTAAAATTTTGAATTTCACCAAATAATTTTCAAAAGACCATTGATATTCAGTAGAGTGTAAATGAGATATATCATTGGGGTATTAATACTAGTCAATATGAGAGTTAAACTAAGAACACTAAACTTTTTCTCTGAACTTTTTCAAATTATCTCTACCTTTATCTTCAAATTATTAATCTTCATATGGACAAGTATATAGTTACTTCTGTCCTTCATTTATTGATTGATTTTTTTTTAATTTAATTAATTTAATTTTTTTTTAAACATTGTACTGCTATTGAGTGTCTTAACCCCTTAAGCTTTCTTTTGACCCATGTAGTAAGTTTTCAGTCAATGACTCCCAAACCAGATGGCTTTAGGGTACTAGGTATAAAATATCCCTCAAACTTACTTGCTCGAATCAAATAGGCTACGAGTTAAAACTAGCTTTATAACAAAGCTTCTTTGCCCTTCATACCTTTTGATGCGAAACTCAATGCTTGCTTAGGTAAAAAGACCCGGTTACTCAGCATGAAGTACTAGGAAACTTTTTTTTTTAAATATATGAAGAAACATATAGTTACTCTACACAAATTCATAGAAAGTAGACTCTTCTTTGATGCTGGTAGAAAAATTTAGAAATGCTCAAAGAAAACTATTTAAGTTCTAAACTTAACTCTTTATTGAGTTTTCTTAATATTTGATCCCTCAATATCTCACAAACTCTCTGATCTGTACATCAATTTTTTTTTTTAAATGCTTGGTTTAACTCGATTCTTAAGTATAATCAGATGCTTAAATACTAAATACTAACTTACTTGAGGACTTTAAAAATTTTATTCTCCCCTCCAACTTAATCGACATTGTTCTCAATGGAGTAGAAAAAATGAATGGTGCATGTAAAGAGAAAGAAAAGGAGAGATATCACCTGATCCATAAGTCTTTTCAAAATTGATTCTCCCCTCAACTTAGCCAAGATTATTTTCAGATCCCTACAAAAAATACAAAGCAAGACTCGATTATCCTAAACAAAATACAAAAGAAAGCAAAGGCAAAAGCAAAAATTAAAAACTGGATTGCCTCCCAGGAAGTGCTAAGTTTATCGTCTTCAGCCAGACCATGCTGATTCTCTCTCCTATCCCGTGTCGAATATTGGATTGACAAATTCCAATGGTTTTGGATTTCCAATATTATGAAGATGGTCTATAATAAATTTTAGTAGTTTGTTGCCAATGTTCAGAAAGTATTTCACATCTCTATTTTTAATTTTAGAAAGATAATTCACAAACCCATTCACAGACCCTTGTTTGTCGAGAATTTCTTCTATTTATTCTTCTATAATACTCATAAATTGAGTTTTTGAGTTAGGAGTTGAGTTCGACGCAATGGATACTGAAAGGGTATCAGTTGATTTTAAACATGTATTCTTAAGTGTGATTGAGGATGATTTCAATTATGGAGGAGATGGTGATTTTAAAGAAGAACTGGCTTCTAAGGTCGTAAAAAATGAGACTCTTGATGGATATATCTTGGGTAACTCATCCACTCTCTTCTTTTCTTCACTTAGATCAGCATCAGTACTAAGCTCAGGTTCTTCTATTGGATTAGTCTCAGTACTAATCTCCTCTTCTAAATTCTCTTTTTGGCTAGCAGCAGTACTAGCCTCACTCACCTGGTCTTGGTATGGGTCCTTAAGAATTCTATCACTTTTAAGCTTAGAAATTGCATTGTCACTTTCAAATTGGAGATTCTTAGGTGGGACATTAGATTGATAACTAGGTCCAGGTGATTGATGGATGGGTGGGTCATTTTCAAAATTCGGTATTGGTTCATTTGGTAATTGATCTAGTTCTCTCCTCATAGAAGATTCAGCTAATTGACTTATTTGTACTTCTAGCCTGATGAGGGATTGCTGTTGGGTCATAATCATTTGTTGAAGTTGGTTCAATCTATCATCAGCGAGATTAGTCTGTTGAGGAAGTAGGTATAACGGTTGATTGTAATAGGATGGCTAGATAGGTTGACTAGGCTGACCACTATTATAGGCATAATTTTGGTATTGGAGCCCATTCTGAAAGTTCTGAATAGAAAAAATTTGGGTCTGAGCCTGAGTCTGTTGGGGTCTCCAAGAAAAATTAGGATGGTTCCTCCAATCTTGGTTATATGTATTTAAGAATGGGTCATTGACAGGATTGGAGTAACCTTGAGCAGTTTGAACTTATTCTTGAATGAAAGGTGAAAACTGTACAACCGTGGAACATTCGCTCACATGATGGGCCGAGCTAGTACAGATAGAACAAATCTCCTGATAATTGGGAGGTGGTGTGTTTTGTGCAGGAGATTGTTGACCTAATGCTAGGAACTGATCAAATTTCTGGGCAAGAAGATCGACTTTATCTAATCTTTGGGCTATTAGGTTCATATCGACCTCAGGACTAGAGTCTGAATATTTGATCCCATAGAATGATGAGAACATCGATGGATTATAGGTGGAAGGAATAAAATATTCCTTCATCTGCCTAAGTGGTTCTTAGAATTTTCAGCCATTTAATTTTCAGGTTTAGCATGGATCTGTCATTCAATTTCAGAATTAGGTCAACTAGATCAGAAAAAATTATACCGTGCATGTATTAGTGCAAACCCTAATATGTGTGTTGTTAAGATTTTTTTTTTTTGTTTAAAGAAGAAGGAGGAGAAAAAAAAGAGAAAATAAAGAAAAAGAAAAGTTCTAAAAGTGAGATCCGTAAGAAAAGTCTTAGACCTAAAGACGTAAGATGAGAAGAATTAGTTATGGTTAAGTGTTAATTGCAATCAAGTTAGCAAACAGTTAAACCTAGACACCTACGGATTTCTTAGATCTAACAGTTCGATGTAGAGTGGCTGAGTCTAGATACAAATTGGGTTTGTTCTCACTTTTTTTAACTAACCAGATAAGAGGTGAGATCGTGGGGGTCCCCCCATTGCTTGCCTTAGACACCAATTGAATTGGCCAGGTAAGCTAACGGAACCAATTAAATAACCACGAGTCCACTTAGGCAGAGCCTTTGTAACCTCTAGCCTTAGACACTAGTTTCAGGGATGAGTTTGAACTTACTTTGCACTTTGACTTCACTACTATACTCAAACTGAACTCAATTGATCCTAGGGGTCAATGTCTACTTGATTTTAGTTAGGTTTGGGTTAATGTGGGATGCTGGTTGGTTATTTTTGGGCCAAAGGAGGGTGATGAAATCCTACCTTATCTTGTTATGGGTGTTTCCCTTAAATTGATTTGAGATGAATATGCACAACCAATTTTAAACAAAGGGTTTTATGCAACTAAATTAGATGCATGAAACTAATAAAACTTGAAAGCTTACCTTGTTTCCAGCGATCACCAAAAATAAATCTACAATGATGAATACTCCTAAAATTAAGTTTCTACTCTTGTCATGTAATTTTTATTAGGTTTATGTGGATGAATTTTAGATTAATTAAAAAAATAATAATTAATACTAAAAAAAATAGTTAAGGCTAGGGTTAGGATTGATCTCACCAAGCAAAATTGGAAGCTTTCTAATTCTTTTTTTTTTATTTTTCAATTTTTTTTCTGTACAAAAAAAATAGAAAAGTTAGTAAGTTATATTTACAAAAAAATCAAAGAAATCAAATTTTAAAATTGTTGCCTTCCCCAGCAATGGTGCCAAAAATTGATAGGATCAAGATGCTGTCGTTAAGACACCGTGATTATCAATCAAATTCTGACTTCAATAAAAATTAAAAATATGTAAAAAATAGTGAGTCGGATCGAATCCACAGAGAAAGTAAGATTTTGATTTGAAATATTTAATTTTACAAAAAAAAAATAAAATTTTGGAGAAAGCAATTTAAGTCGGAAATAAAAATTAAAAGTACGAAAAATAAATCGGATACTAAGATCTACTAACTAGATCCTAGCATCTACTTGCAATAAAAATAAATAACAAAAATTTAAAAAGCATAAAAATAAATTGGTACTAAGATCTACTAATTAGATCCTAGCATCTACGTGCAAGAAAAATAAAAGACAGGAATTTAAAGTGCAGAAAAATAAATTTTGCATTAATTAAAATTGAAATTCAAGTACAAAGAATTTAAAAGAAACAATAAAAATAAAACTGTAACAAGGATCCAAAGTTGATCAGCCAAGCTTCGTCGAGAAGATGGTTGATGACCTCTCCGTCTTCCGTCGTACTCCGTAGAGCAAACTGACTTTTCTCCTTCTTTTTCTTAGGTCCCTAAAGCTATTTTATTTTTTTTATTTTTTTCTACACTCTCTACTCAATTTTTCTCCTCCCCAAAGCTTATTCTCGGATCCCCTATTTATAGATAAATTTTTCATAATTTTTTGGTAGGAAAAGGAGTCCTAAAACCCCTAGAAATCATATAAATCTCCTTAGGAATATTCCTGACCGTCGGATCAGCTTTGGACTGCCCAGATCTGCTAAAAAATTAAAGTTATAATCCTTATCAGGGTCAGATCAAATGTCAGCCGTTCGATCTGGGTTCTGATGAAGTTTTGGCCGTCGAATCGCGCAAAAGAGTCCTATTCAAAGTCGACAACGAGTCTGAACCGTCGGATTTGGGTCGGATTGAATCTCAGTCGTTGGATCGCGCCCAAGATCTTATTCTTGCTGTGAACCACACCTGTGGATCGCGTAACTATTCCTGTGGACCGCACCCTGGCTCTGTAGACCGACCGACCGGTCCACCGTACACGGGAGGCTATTTTCTTTGTTTTTTAAGATATTTTAGCTCCATTTTTGCTTCGATTTTCTCTTGAAAAATTGGAAAAAATATGCATTAAATTCTTCAAAAATTTTTCTTTATTTTGATACTTAAATTACTCAATTAAATTAACATCTATTTTTTTATAAATATATCTAATTTTATATTTTTTTCAAAATCACTTATTTTTTAAGAAAATTCAATAAATTCATAAAATTAGGATTTTTAAGAAGATGTTAGCACCATAAATTACCAAAAATATCTCCAATAAATATAAAAATATACTACTTATCATCATGCATGTTAGATCTTCTCAGATTTAATTTTAAATTATTTTAATTTTAGATCCTATCATATCTGATGTGACATCTAA
This sequence comes from Elaeis guineensis, assembly GCF_000442705.2. Lineage (NCBI taxonomy): Eukaryota > Viridiplantae > Streptophyta > Magnoliopsida > Arecales > Arecaceae > Elaeis > Elaeis guineensis. The sequence continues at coordinate 44,945,714 of NC_026007.2, read as the reverse complement.
AATCTTTTAATATCAAATAAATTAAAATTAAAATCAGATCTAAATTAGATCTGAAACTGAGCCATCAACCTGGCTCTAATACCAGTTGAAGAGAAAAATCATTTTTTTCCTTGTAGGATCTTTCAGATTTCATCAAATCTGGGATGGAATAATTTTTAAAAAATTTATTCTATATTTATTTTAGATCTAAATCTTTAGATCTAATTTTATTATCTAATATTAATTCTAAAATAAATTTAAAAGTATGAGAAAATATAAAATACCTCAAGGGTAATCTGATTACCCTGTAGATGATCACAGCAAGCCTGAGGTTCTGATTTAGCCATGCAATCGCCTGACCTCTACCAGTATCCACTCAGATAGGATCTAGATCGTCTTCTTCTCATGACTCTCTGCTCTAAAAATCAAAACTCAATCTGATTAGAAAGATTTTCAAAAGCCTTCCTGAAGTTGGAACAGCAGCTTGTCAAAAAACTCCTGTAGCCCTTTGTTCAATGCGTCACCACATCTTGATCCTTCACCAGATGGATGCCCAACCTTTTGGGCATGATGAGGGGAGAGGGAGCACCAGGGAGGACATGGAGAAGAGGAGGAGTGGCTGGCTTTTGCTGGGTAGGGAGCAGAATCTCTTAAACCCTAGGCGCAGACAGGGTTTATATTGACCTTGCTGCGCTGCGCAGTGCCACATCATTCGACCAATCAAAAAATTTTATTTATTCTAAAAAAATTTTGATTAGTGGAGTGATATCATCTGATCACATCAGATAAGAACCCCCACCCTCTCTCCTATGTTGGCACTAACATTGGATAAGCACAAGGGAGATGGCGCCCAAGAGTTTATGTTGATCAAGACTCCTCTTGATCTTTATCCACTTGGGGTGCAAGCCTTATCCAATTGTGGCACCCACTTTGGCGCTTATTTTTGGTATGTGGATACTCCATAAAAAACCTCCAATAATCTCTTGCCAAGTGACCTTCAGTTTAAGACCCATATGTCAACATTTGATAGATGTCCTAAAATGAAAATGGCAGGTGTCAGAAATTAGCAGGTGTTGTCTTTAATTCATCTCATGAATTAAGATAAGCCTTTTCTGAGCTGGACTGGCTCTAGTCAGACTGAGAGAAACTTTCTTAAGGTTCTCTAGGTGAGTCAAATCATATTTGGCTCAGTCGAGATGAAAAAGATTGCACGAGGAGAAAGTTAGGCTCAATCATGTGCTAGCACGATTTTCTTGAACCTAATTGGATCTAATCTAAATCAATTGGGCTAGCTCAATTGATGACATCCAAATTCTAACTCTTGTTAGTGTGATCCAGTTAGATTCAATTCTGTATGGTAATGAGACATGTCATGATCTCATCATCGACGTCATCGAAACTCCTTTCAATGGACCAAAACTCTTCTGATTCAGACAATTAGAATGATCGATCATCAAGATCATTCTAATTGCTTCCAAAATCCACCAGTGATACCTAGCAGTATATGGTGGCAATCCATCAGAACTGAAGACGAACCTCTTGGTGTAGCTACCTGTGTGATTGAGTTCCTCTATCATGAGTTCCGACTGAATTAGGATTAAGGTAAACTCGTCAAACCCAACATCAGTCATATGAATCAATCGATTGATTCGAGTCCGATGTGAAACCCCAATGGAAAACTTTTTTTCATTATTTCACTCTGCCATGGCCATGGACTTAAAGACTCGATCTTTCGATCACCATAGGACTACTCCTCTCATCTACCGAGGTTGATAGATCCCATCTTGGTGCGATCTGGTTCCTACAATAAATATGCTACAGCCAACATACAACTCAGGATTTCGAATGGCTAGGAGATCGAGTTATGGTGTAGTCAAACTAAAACACACTCAAGGTGAACTATCCATGAACCTTTGGTCAAAGAACTAGACACACAACTGCAGCATTGAGCTAGTCATCGATGAGAAGGTAGACTTCCTTATGACTGCTCGAGGTGGTCATGCTCAGTACTTTCATTCTCAACAAATACTTGTACTCTCACTCCAATGTCTCCACACTGTAGACTCAAGACATATCTACCCTAAGAAAGCGATTGTACACCAACCTTTCGGATCAATCACCATCCTCGTGATGATCTTATGGTCAGGAGCTGTTTATGAGTTAGTTATGTAAATTCATGCCTTAAATTTTCAACTCTTGAAAATATAAATTGACATTCCTACTAACTCAAAGGATGTATCACAGACACAATATACACAATGTAATAGAAGAATAACCCATTTATTGATTTATAGTCAAAATTATAAATTTGTATTTAGATTTGTACAGAAATGTGTCAGTCAATCTGGCATCTAGGGCACACATCTAACATCTATGACTAGAAGAAACCTTTGATCCCACAATCCATGAATTTTTAGAACAGGGCATTATGCTTCAAAGATGATTAAAATTATCTCTAAAATGAGCTGATATAATTCCATAAAAGAAAAATTAAGTAACATAGATCAACCATCTTCTCTTTCTACTGACCTTTTTTCTTCACATTTTTCCACCGTACACAACTGATCAGTTGGATAACTAATGCAAAAATTCAAAAAACATCTAAATCGATTTTGATTCTAATACTTTCTGAGTCACATGTTTAGTGGGCACTTTAAGGGGATTTAAATGTTTGGAAGGGGAAAAGAACGAGCAAAACCAATACAAGAGCACAACATGTTGTGTGTTTATCATAATATATATAATATATTAAAGTTGAGACCACCATCTTCTTAGCGTGACAAGTGTTGCTTATCCACGATTCTATGTGTCACATAACCAGGGGGATAGATGGTGTGCATCCAGCATGCAAGAAAAAAAAGACAAAAAAGAAAGGGATGTTTCTATCTGAAAAAAAAAGCAGCGGCTTGAATTAGATGGATCGGAGATGTAGCAGGTGGCTGGCTCTACTCTCCCCTCTCTTTTCCCTATCACAAGAGACATGCATGCAGAAAAGGTCTAGATTGGATGACTCGGTGTGCGGGAGCTCTCCTCTCCCATGCCATTCCCTGTCAGGAGAGAGGCGTATGCAAAGAAAAAAGGAGAGAGGAATGGGGTAGATGATTGTGTTTTTGGCATATTTAGCAATAGGTTTAAGAAAAGTGTGGTTTTTAAGGGGCCAGTGATGTGCTGGTGTGTGGATGGTGTGGATGGACGGGATTAGACTAAAAAAAAAATATGATGATTTGAAGGGATTTTAGTGACAGTTCCAGAGAACTTTGTTTGTCGAACGGTGAGGGGCATGAATCAATAGCGATCTGTTGATTTTAGGGTACATGATGTGGTTATTATTAGATGAGTACCTTAGAAGTCAATTTTTAGCTGACATATTTTGTAATTTCAGAGCTTAACTTTGTACTTATAAAATATTTATTATTAATAAAGGATAATTTTATTTCAATCATGTTTATGTGTCCTTGATTTATTCTAAAAATTAACAAAGATGATTTTGTATATTCTCAAGATGTTGAGAATTTGAGACATATAATTATTAATGATTAATTTTTAAATACTTCAGATCGAAGGATTGTCATGGAGGACAGTGATCTATCTAGTTAGATCGATGCACAGATCACTTCTCTTCCAAATAGATGAGTCTCGAGTCTACAATATAGGGATACTGGGGTGAGAGTACAGATGATTGTTAGAGAACAACTTACACTGAGTGTAACCAACACAAGAAACTACTTGGATGTCTACTCTCTCGTCAGTGGTTGTCTCGATGCTACAGTGGTGTGAGTGGTCCTTTGACCTACAGTATCATCGACCATTCACAGTGAGACTACTGAGTTTGATTGCATATTTTCTTGGTCCCTAATTATTCGGATCCTTACTGTGTATGTTGGCTTCAGTAGGTTTAGGTTTGCTGTTAGGAGTAGGATACACCTAGATAGAATTTATCAACCTTGGTAGAAAAGGAGAAATCCTGTGCAATTTACGAGACTGAGTTCAGAAAATCTTTGGCTAAAGTAAGTATGAATATTGAAAAAAAAATTACGAGATTCACAAGTGAACCCGAGTCATACCAATCTAGTATATGACTGACGATAAAGTTTGATGAATTTTTTATGACCTCCATTAAGTCAGGACTCATGATAGAAGGACTGAATTATACAGTAACTGCACCTAAGGGTTCATAATTTCATTTTACTGGATTGCCACTATATACTGCTAGGTATCATTAGTAGATTGTGGGACTCATCGGGTATCGTCTTGATGATCGATGACCCTCGAAGGATAGAATTAAAATTATTCCAATCCATCGAAATGAGTTTTGATGATATTATGATAGAGATCATAATATATCTTACTACCAAATAGAATGAAACCTATGGGGTCACATATAAAAGAGGTTCTTGTCCGATCAGATGGTTGATCAATGATTATGAATCATTGAAGGATAAAATCATCAATATGATTGATGATTAACCTTATGTAAAAGTTATAACTATATAATTTACTAAGTATTAGTAAATTATAGGAGGATTAATTAGCAATTGAATTGCTAATTGGTTCAATTTGATTAAGCAATGAAGTTCGGATCAAGTCTAATTGAATTAGATTCAATTTGACTTGGATTGGATTTGATTGGATTAAGCCTAAATTTAAGGGAGACTAATTTCTGATTTGATTAGAATTTGGATTCAGTCAATTTTTAATTTGATTAAGATTTAATAGAGGAGATTGGATTTCTAATTTGATTAGATTTTCTCCTCCTCTTGGGTCCAAACCAAATAAGATTTAGATTGAACCAAACCTGAACACCCAGAGTCCAAAGTCATTGGGACTCTCTCTCCTTACGCATGCCCTAGGAGTCCATGCTAAAAATCTCACACAAAAGTATTTTGGCATGAGGAATTTTGTGTGTAAAAGAGGGGAGGGTGCAATAATGGTAGGCGGCAATGCTTGGTGACTCATCAATCTTATCTCCTACTTTTTTTTCTATTTTGAATTTAATTCAAATCAAAAGATGAAGATAAGAAGGAAATAAATTAGGTATTATAGAAAATAAAGGTGGCACCAACTTGTCTTGTGTGTTGGGGTTGGCGTGAGAAAGAAACAATCTGATTTCTTTCTCACTCAAATCCTTCTTATGCATTGAATTTTTGGATGCCCATATTTTGGCATGCAAGAAAAAGAGTGGCATCCCCTAAAACCCTAATATCCCTTGTCCCCTATAAAAATGCTTCAATATTTGGTTGCCATAGTATGAGAAATAAAGAAAAAATTTGAGAGAAAAATTTTGCTCAAAATCTGAGCCTCCTTCCTCCTTTTCTTCCTCCCTGTTCTTTTTAGTTCTCAAGAGATTTTGTTAGATTTGAGAGAAAACCAAATCAACCATCAAAAAGAAGATCTTTGCAAGGAAGCTAGCATCTCGAAAAGATTATCTCATTTTTGATCGAAATGAGTTCTCATGTGGATACCTGTGGAGGTCAAGCACGTGTGCGGCTAGAGGAATCATTTAATTCCACGATTATCAACTACGATATAGTTCGACCCATGCAAGGTATTGAGATCTGATCTCAATATTTTATTTTTAATTTTTAGATTATATGTATGTCTTAGATCTAGACACGGGTAGAATTAGATATGATCTATTACATGTGGGGTTAAAGGGTTTAATCTAGATCTACTTTCGTTATTTCAAAATCGTACCTATTTTCTAATAGTAGTATCAGAACTATAGATTTTTTATGATATGTATAATCTGATTTTTATTTAAATCTAAAAGTTTGGTCAGTTTAAAATTAATCTTGTGCTGGTATAGGGTTGTCCTGATATAGGATTAACCTCCTATATGTTGGAATTTCTAGATCTGGATATACATGTGTTGTGATCCAGGTGGTGTGCCCAAAGCCCAGGGGACCAAGGCTAAGGCCAAGGTCTATCATTCATGAGGGCTTCATGGAGGCTCTAGGGCTAGTTGGGCCCTAGGTTGAAAGGCTGTGGGCCTTTCGGGTTCTTGAGATCTAGGTTATGTGGGCCTCAAGAAACCAACTCTTTATGGGCCAGGTCTGGGCCCAGGATAGGTGAGATTAGGTCGAGTCATAGGTGTACATGGGCTTGGGTTAACCTAATCTCCCATAGAGTTGGTCAAGGGAGTTTTGGGTTTGGGTCACTTGACTCTGTGTTTATATATACATGTACTTGTATAGGTTTGATTAAGCCAAGGGAATACAAGACTCTTTCTCCCAAGTCTCTCTCTCTCTTCTCCCTCTCTCTCCAGCAATTCTCCACACCTCAGAAGTAAGAAACCCTAGGGTTTCTTGCCGCTAGGTCCATAAAAGGAAAGAAAAGCAAGGAGGCGCTAGCCCCTTCCCCCTTGCAGCCACCAGCCATTTTCTTCTCTCCCTCTCTTGCAGCCACTCAAGCATCAGGTCCAAGATCTAAAATCTCTTGAGAAGAGGTTGATACAAGTTTCTCTCAGATCTGGAGTTGATCTGAGGTCATTTGAGGCACAGGTGAGATCTCCATCAACAGATCTACAGGAAAGGCTGCAGCAGGATAGATCTGCAAGGTCTGTCTCTATCTATCTTCTTTCCTATCTAAAATACTCTGATTTGAGATCTATAAATTGGAGGACCTCGATCCAGGCCTGATCTGGTTGGGTACCAGATCTTGGATTTTTTAGAGGTGATTTCAGAGGCATTCTTCATCTGGAATGAAAGGCTGACGAAGAAGACAGCAACCAGGCTGATTTCGTCAAGGGCCTTAGATCGAGTCCAGAAGTCTCCAGATCTATTTGTTGCTGGTTCTGCTGCACCCAAGGTCTGTGGGAGGATCCGAGATCATGCTCCAAAAGTTGGTATCAGAGCCACGATGGTGAGGAAGTGGTTCCAAGCATGAGAAGTTGAAGATCCCAAGTGCTGAAAATTTTCAGCAAGGTACCATCAAGGTATATTCTACACTTCTTGATTTTATATTGCTTGTTTGGCTTGGATCCAATCATGGGCAGCAATATGAAGATTGAGTTCAAGAAGTTTGATGGCAAGGAAAATTTTTGCATGTGAAAAATCTGGATGGAGGATCTTCTAGTGCAAGCAGATCTGGATCAGGCTTTGGATGAGAAGCCTGAGGGAATGACAGATAGACAGTGGGCATCGTTGGAGAAGAAAGCATGCTCGGTGATCAGAAGATGTTTGGCGGATGCAGCATTGTATTCGGTGCTGGAAGAAAAGACCCCGAAGGGCCTTTGGTCGAAGTTGCACACCATATATATGGGGAAGAATATGTGCAACAAGCTAATGCTGAAGAAGAGGTTGTACAGTCTTCAGATGCAGGAGGGATCTTATGTGATTGGCCACATTCAGAGGTTCGACCAGTTGTGCACGTAGTTGATGAATATCGAGGTGAAGCTGGATGAGGAGGATAAGTCCCTGTTGCTTTTGTGTTCACTACCAAGATCATATGACTCTTTGGTGACTACACTACTCTACGGTAAGGAGACTCTGAAATATGAGGACATGGTCTCGGTACTGAGGTCTAATGAGTAGAGAAAAAAGTTGACCAGAGATCGGGCTCCCCAAGAGGGTTTGGCAGTAGGGGAGAGGATAGGTAGAGGCAAAGGCAGAAGCAAGTCCAGGGGGCGGTCCAAGTCCAGGAAGGGAAAGAAAGAGATGAAATGCTTCAAGTGCAACGAGTTCGGGCACTTCAAGTGAGAATGTCCACTATGGAAGAGCAAGAAGGGAGAAAGAAGTGGCTCAGAATCAGTGAGTGCAGTTGCTGGGCAGCAGGTGGAGGATGATTTACTTATAGTATCAGATGGTCACAGGCATTACACAGAGGAGTGGACACTAGACTCTGCGTGCTCACATCACTACACACCACACAGGCCTTGGTTTGCGACATATACCAAGACAGATGAGGGATCAGTGACTCTAGGCGACAATCATCCTTGCAAGGTGGCTGGGATAGGGACAGTCAGGGTGAGGATGCTTGATGGGATTGTGAGGACATTGATAAATGTAAAGCACATCCCGAAGCTGGAAAAGAATTTGGTGTCACTAGGCTACTTGGAGTGTATTGGATACAGCTTCAGTAGTAGGGCTAGAAGCGGAGTACTGAACATCTCCAATGGAGCTATGGTAGTGATGAGAGGCAGGAGGTTGGACAATAACCTCTATCGCATGGAGGGATCTGTGGTGACCGGAGAGTCTGATGCAGCAGCTGCAGCACAGGACCAGCAGGGGGCTTACAGGATGTGGCACTACCGCCTAGGCCACATGGGTGACAAGGGGCTGAGGGAGTTGAGCATGAGAGGACTCATCTCTGATCTGGAGGATGGTGCTACAGGGGAGATCTGTAAGCCTTGCCAGATGGGAAAGCAGAGGAGAGTTTAGTTCAACATCAGTACAACCCGCAGTGCAGCCCCTCTGGAGTTAGTACACACGGATGTGTGGGGACCAGTCCCAGTTTCAGCTAGGAATGGGGCCAGATACTTCATGACCCTGATTGATGATTTCTCAAGAAAACTCTAGATTTACTTCATGAGAGAGAAGTCAGAGGTCTTCACTAAGTTCAAGATCTGGAGAGCTGAGGTGGAGAAGGAGCAGAGGAGGAGCGTGAAGTGTTTGAGGTCAGACAATGGCGGGGAGTACACCAGTAGAGAGTTCCAGGACTATTGTGAGGAGTGTGGGATCAGGAGATACTTCTCAGTTAAGGAGACTCTACAGCAGAATGGGGTGGCTGAGAAGATGAACAGAACACTTCTGAAAAAGGCACGATGCATGAGGCTGTAGGCAGGGCTTCCAAAGGAGTTCTGGGTTGACACAGTTGACGCAGCAGATTACTTGGTCAATCGATCACCTCACACCAGATTGGATGGCAGGCTTCCAGAGGAGGTGTGATCTGGGAGGACAGTTGGGCTGGGCCATCTACGGATATTTGGGTGCACGGCTTATGTGCACATTAGAGCTGGTGAGCAGAGCAAGCTAGATGCCAGATCACGCAAGATGGTGTTTCTAAGCTATCCGCAAGGAGTCAAGAGATATAGGCTATGGGATCCCTTGGAAAAGAAGGTCATCATTAGTCGGGATGTGACTTTTGATGAGGAGTCAGTCCTATGGAGGCGAGCAGGCATGGAGGAGCAGCAGGAGCAGGAGGAGGTCCAGCAGGACACTGCTGACAGCTTACCTCTTTGATTTTGCCTCTTGCAGGTACTACGGGAGGATATGACATTCAGATGGAGAACCTACCTAAGGTGTCTCCACAAGTGGAGAGGACTCGGATGGATGATCGAGGTGGAGAGGTCCAGCAGGAGCGAGCTGGATCGAGGACTGATATCAGTGTTGCCCTACACAAGCCCAAGAGGACCATCAGGCAACCAGACCGATATGGCTTCGAGGAGATGCTGTCATATGCCCTGGTGACAGTGAAAGGAGACCCATATACGTATCAGGAGGCTATTGAGAGCCAGAACAGAGAGCGGTGGATCCAAACAATGTCCGAGGAGATGCAGTCTCTCCATCAGAACCAGACATGACGATTGGTGCAGTTGCCACAGGGGAAGAGGCCCATTGACTGCAAATGGGTCTACAGTCGCAAGGAAGGGCCTTCAGAGCAGGGAGGTATCAGATTCAAGGCAACGTTAGTGGCCAAGGGATACTCCTAGAAGGAAGGCATCGACTTCAGTGAGATCTTCTCTCTCGTCGTCAGACATACTTCCATCAGAGTGTTGCTGAGCATTGTAGCAGCTCAGGATTTAGAGCTGGAGCAGATGGATGTCAAGATGGCGTTCTTCCATGGGCATTTGGAGGAGAGGATTTACATGGAGCAGCCACCCAGTTTCAGGGATCCAGGATCAGAGGGAAAGGTTTGTTTGTTGCAGAAGTCGCTGTACGGACTGAAGCAGTCACCGAGGTAATGATACAAGCGGTTCGACTCCTATGTGCGCAGCATTGGACTTTCCAGGTGCGAGTTTGATCCCTGTGTTTATGTTCAGTCTCTTAAGGATGGTTCTAGGCTGTTCTTACTCTTGTATATGGATGACATGCTTATAGCATGCAAGAGTAGGAAGGTTGTGCAGGATCTGAAGGCATCCTTATCTCGAGAGTTTGAGATGAAGGATTTGGGCCCTGCAAGGAAGATCCTAGGCATGGAGATTTTCAAAGACCGAGCCCGGAGGGTGCTGCATCTATCTCAGGGGGGCTACATACAGAAGGTCTTAGAGAGGTTCGGGATGAAGGGAGCAAAGCCGACGAAGCTGCCACTTGTCGGTCACTTCAGACTCTCGAAGACTATGGCGCCACAGACTGAGGTGGAGGCTCAGGAGATGGAGAAGGTTCCTTATGCTTCAGGAGTTGGGAGCTTGATGTATGCGATGGTTTGTTGTAGGCCAGACATCGCTCATGCAGTGAGTCAGGTTAGCAGGTTCATGGTGCAGCCTGGCAGGGAGCACTAGAGAGCTCTGAAGTGGATATTCAGATATCTGGCGGGTTCAGTTGGAGTTGGCATCTGCTACGGATAGTGAGGAGGTGCAGTGGGATACTCTGACATGTCCAGGGAGGCTCAGGGGCTGATTGGCGGTTATGTAGATGCAGACTTCGGTAGAGATGTGGATACCCGGAGGTCTACGACAGGCTTCATCTTTAGCCTGTATGGAGGTCCTATTTCTTGGAGATCGAGTCTGCAGCCTATCACGGCCCTATCCACTACAGAGGTGGAATACATCAGACTGACAGAAGCAGCTAAGGAGGCAATTTGGCTGAAGGGTTTGTTGACGGAGATGGGCCTTACTCAGGAGGCCATTAGAGTGCACTGTGACAGCCAGAGTGCACTTCTATTAGCACAAAACTCAGTCTATCATGTAAGGACAAAGCACATTGACATTCGGTATCATCAGATCAGGGAGCTTGTGGAGAATAGCGAGGTGGAGCTGGTAAAGGTACACACCAAGGAGAACCCAGCTGATGCACTTACGAAAGTACTTCTACGGGACAGCTTTTAGAGATGTGTTGAGCTGATGCGGCTGATGGACAGAGTGGAGCTGGTTGAGGCCTTGGGACACCAAGGTGGAGATTGTTGTGATCTAGGTGGTGTGCCCAAGGCCCAGGGGACCAAGGCTAAGGCCAAGGTCCATCATTCATGAGGGCTTCATGGAGGCTCTAGGGCTAGTTGGGCCCTAGGTTGAAAGGCTGTGGGCCTTTCGGGTTCTTGAGGTCTAGGTTATGTGGGCCTCAAGGGACCAACTCTTTATGGGCCAGGTCTGGGCCCAGGATAGGTGAGATTAGGTCGAGTCATGGGTGTACATGGGCTTGGGTTAACCTAATCTCCCATAGAGTTGGTCAAGGGAGTTTTGGGTTTGGGTCACTTGACCCTGTGTTTATATATACATGTACTTGTATAGGTTTGATTAAGCCAAGGGAATACAAGACTCTTTCTCCCAAGTCTCTCTCTCTCTCTTCTCCCTCTCTCTCCAGCAATTCTCCATGCCTCAGGAGCAAGAAACCCTAGGGTTTCTTGCCTCCAGGTCCATAAAAGGAAAGAAAAGCAAGGAGGCGCTAGCCCCTTCCCCCTTGCAGCCGCCAGCCATTTTCTTCTCTCTCTCTCTTGCAGCGACCCAAGCATCAGGTCTAGGATCTGAAATCTCTTGAGAAGAGGTTGATACAAGTTGCTCTCATATTTGGAGTTGATCTGAGGTTGTTTGAGGTGTGGGTGAGATCTCCATCAACAAATCTACAGGAAAGGCTGCAGCAGGACAGATCTGCAAGGTCTGTCTCTATCTATCTTCTTCCCTATCTAGAATACCTTGATTCGAGATCTACAAATTGGAGGACCTCGATCCAGGCCTGATCTGGTTGGGTACCAGATTTTTAATTTTTCAGAGGTGATTTCAGAGGCGTTCTTCATCTGGAACGAAAGGCTGATGAAGAAGACAGCAAACAGGCTGATTTCGTCAAGGGCCTTAGATCGAGTCCAGAAGTCTCCAGATCTGTTCGTTGCTGGTTCCGCTGCACCCAAGGTCCGTGGGAGGAGCCGGGATCGTGCTCCAACAGCATGTATGTTTCAATTTTTTTTTTTTTAAACATAGTAACGGAATAAAAGGTTAAAATTTTTTTTAATCTATATCACGCATGTATAAAATATAAACCACCAGGATCTACTTCATATACTGAAATTGATCATGTGATCGAATCACATATCTTTTTCGTAATTTTTTTTTTCAAATCTAGATCTGAAAGAGAAGAAGCTCTCTCTTAGCCGCGCAAGTATCCGACCTCTATGGGTATCCACTCAGGATCAGCTTGGAACAGCCTTCTTTGATATTGATTTTTTTCTCTAAGAAAAATAGCCTGCGAATCTGAATGAAGCTTGGATCACGATCAACTTTTTGATCCTTTCCTTGATCTTTTTCTTCTCTTCTTCTCTTGCTTTTTCTTTTCTAGATTATGAAGCAACCAAAAAATAGAAACCAGCAAATAAGAGGAATGCCCAAACCCCTTTGGGCGTGAAGGATGAAGGACACCCAAGGTGTGGGTGTTGGATCTCCAAGGGAGAACAGAGGGAGAAGAGAAAGAGGGGCATGGGGCTCTTCAAAGGGGGTGTGGAGCTACTAGTTGAAGTACCTAGAGACCTTAGGAAAGACCCCTTTAAATAAGCATAAGGTTTGAATCCTATTCAAAACCAAACAACTACTTAATACAACTCCTACTTGCATTAGGAATCCTTATTCCTTTAGTTATTTGACTCCCTTTAGGAAATCCATTAGGCGCCAACCATTGGAGCATTTTCATCAACAAAAATACACCCCATCTTGCACCTATGGGATGTCCCATAATGGTTCCACATGCCCTCTAATAGGTGGATATGTCCAACTTGATCAAATCAAATGGCGCCCAATGAAAACTATCAAAAAAATTAATTAAGGACTTACACCCTTAATTCATTTGATCCAAAATCTTAGACACCCAACAATTGGAGCCTAATAAATCAATTCATTTAGGTTATTAGTAGATAATTAAGTTTGAATTAATCTTATCAAATAAAAAATTTAAATGTAAAGAGAAAATTAGATCCAATCATGTGCTAGCAAGGTTACCTTGAACCCAATAGAATTTTTCTAAACCCAATTGAGACTGCATAAGCCCAATTACTTATTACAGATCTAATCCCTTTGTTGTGTGACCCCATAGGTTCAATTCTATCTGATAGTAAGATATACAATGATCTCTATCATTATATTATTGAAACTCTTTTCAATGGATCGAAATAATTTCATTCTAACTCATCAAGGATTGTCGATCCTAAACAACTCTAGTGAGCTCTCACAATCCACCAATGATACCTAGCAGTATATAGTGGCAACCTAGTGAAACTAAAAATGAACCTCAAGATGTAGTTAATGTATGATTCAGTCTCTCTATCGTGAGTTCTGACTAGATGGCAGGTCATGGATAAATCGTCAAACCTCATCATCAGTCATATGATAAATTCGATTAGCTCAAGTCCAATTATGATCTTTATGAAAAATTTTTTCATCAATCACATTGCTGTGACCACAGACTCTCGAACTTAGCCTCTCAAATCTCATAGGATCACTCCTTTCTATTAAGATCGATAGATTTCATCTTGATGTGCATCCTACTCCTACAGTGGATCAACTATCGCCAACATCTACTACAAGGGCTCATTGAGACCATGTTTATGTATCAGTCAAACTCCAGTAGCCTCACTACGAGTAGTCATATCATCGCAAATCAAAGGACTATTCACACAACTATAGTATCGAGACAATCACTGACGATCGAATAGAAATTTAAATGATCTCTCATATGGTCATGCTTAATACTAGTTGTTCTCTAACAACTACCCACATTCATCGCTCAGTGCTCTACACTGGAGACCAGAGACTCATCTATCCTGAAGGAAGTGATCTGTACATCGATCTATCTGGATCGATCACCATCCTTATGATAATACTATGATCAGAAATATTTAGAAATTAAATACATGTCTCTAATTCTCAATACTTTGAGAATATGTATCGAAATGTTAATTTCATGGATGATTCAAGGACACAACATACTTGAATGAAAAATGAACTTGTCCTTTTATTGATCAAATCAATATATTAAGTATAAAATTATGTCATAGCTTTATTACAATGTGTCAGCCATATTGACTTCTAGGACATATATCTAACAATCTTTCACTTGGACTAAAATCAATTGGCCACTAATCTAAGTCCCATCCTCTTAAGATGGACTTTCATTTTTTGTTGGCTCAATTACTTTGTCAATGGGTCCATCACATTGTTCGCGGAGTCTACTCTTCGCACCTCGACATATTTCTTTTCGAGATAGTCGCATATGACATGATACTGTCGCTCGATATGCTTTGATTTCTGATGAGACCTCGACTCCTTAGCAAGTGCTATGGCTTCATTGTCGTAATAAAGTAGTATGGCATCTGATGTCATAACCCTAAATTCTACTATAAATTTTTTGAATCAGAAGCCTTCCTTTGCAGTATCTGAAGCAGCGACATATTCAGCCTCTGTGGTCGAATCTGCTATGATGGGTTGCTTGAAACTCTTCTAGTTGACTGTGCCATCATTACATACGAACACATATCCTGATGTAAACTTTCTATCATCAAGATCAGATATGAAGTCTAAATTAGTATACCCCTCGACTCGCAATTCAGAACCTCCTCTAAAGTCAAGAATAAATTCTTAGTTCTTCTCAAGTACTTAAGAATATTCTTCACAGCTATCCAGTGCTTCTCGTCTGGATTTGATTGATACCTGCTTGTGATACTCACAACAAGGGCAATATCAGGTCGAATACACAGTATGGCATATATGAGGCTCCCTATGGCTGAGGCATAAGGAATCCTATTCATGCATTGAACTTCCTCAGATGTGGTCGGACACGTCGTCTTGAAAAGATTAATACCATGCCTAAGAGGTAAAAATTTTCTTTTAGAATTTTCCATGCTGAACCTCTTCAGCACTTTCTCTATGTACAGCTTTTGTGACAGACCTAGCATCCTTTTAGATCTATCCCTATAGACCTTTATTTTAAGAATATAGGATACTTTCTCTAGGTCTTTTATGAAGAATTTCTTGGACAACCATCTTTTGACCGTAGTCAACATGAGAATATCGTTCCCAATGAGGAGAATATCATCCACATACAGTACAAGAAATGTTATTGCGCTCCCACTGATCCTTTTGTATACACAAATTTTTTTTTATTCTTGATGAAATCAAATGATTTAATTGCATCATCAAAATGATGATTCTAACTCTAAAAAGCTTGCTTTAATCTGTATATGGATCTTTACAGCTTACAAACTTTGTAATCACTATCACCAGATGTAAAATCTAAAGGCTGCTCCATATAGATATCTTCCTTAAGATATTTATTTAGAAAAATAATTTTCACATCCATCTATGAGATTTCATAATCATAATAGGCTGCAATAGCAAGCAGAGTGTGGATAGATTTCAGCATGGCTACGGACGAGAAGATTTTTTGATAGTCAATGCCCTCGCACTGGCTATAACCTTTTACCACAAGCCGAACTTTATAGGTCTCTACCTTACCATTGACACCTATTTTCTTATTGTAGATCTATTTACACCCAATGGGTACTATACCCTCAAGTGGATCCATTAAGGTCCATATTTGGTTCGAATGCATCGAATCAATTTTTGATTTCATTGCATCTAACCATTTCTCGAAATCAATGTCAGATATTACCTCGTCAAAGATATTAGGATCATCACCATGACCCTTATCTCTCATAAAAAATATTTTCTTTAATTCCTCCATAAGCATACCCATGTATCTTTCAGAAGGTCAGGAGATCTTGCTAGATCTACGAGGTGGTAGAGGAACGTCAACTACTGACTCATAAATAATGGGTTTCTGAGTATCTATAGCTCTTTGCTCTTCAGAGATCTTTTCTTTGAGCTTAACTAACCTCCCACTGCCACTATCCTGGATAAACTATTTTTTTAAGAATATGGCATTTCAACTCACAATCACATTGTGATCTTATAGAAAGTAGAAGTAGTATCCTATTAATTCTTTTGGATACCCTATGAAACGAGCTATTACAGATCTATTCTTTAATTTATCAGCCATCTATCTCTTGATATAGGCCAAACATCTTCAAATTTTAAGATAATCTAGACTCGACTTCTTATCGTACCATATCTCATAAGGTGTGGTAGAAACAAATTTTGATGAAACCTTATTCAACAGGTGAATGGCAGTTAATAAGGTATGTCCCCAAAGATATAATGGTAGATCAGTGAAGCTCATATGGACCTGATAATATCTAATAGGATCCTATTTCTTCTTTCGGATACCTTTTGAGCTGAGTTATTTTGAAAGGAGTCTATTGAGAGACTATGCCATTATCTTTGAGATATTTCAAAAATTTTTGATTAAGGTATTCACCTCCTCGATCGGATTGAAAAATCTTAATGGGCTTGCCTGTTTGTTTTTCTACTTTATTTCTGAATTTCTTAAACTTTTCAAAAACTTTAGACTTATGTTTCATCAGATACACATACTCATATCTAGACAGATCATCAATAAAGATAATAAAGTAGCTATAACCACCATTGGCTTGCACATCAAAAGGCTCACACACATCGGTGTATACCAGGGTAAATAACTCAGTGGCTCTTTCCCCATGTCCTACAAAGGATAACTTGACCATTTTTTCTCAAAGGCAGATTCACAGGCTAGATACGACTCTGGATGAAGAAAGCCAAGGATCCCATCCTTTTTCAATTTATTTATCCTGTCCTCTCTAATATGACCTAGTCTATGATGTCACAAGTACTTTTGGTTAATTTCATCTCTGGATCTTTTTTGACCTATGGCACTCACTATTTGCTCGTTCAAATTTATATTTGCATCAACATGCAAGTGACATAGACTGTCAATTAAAAGACCTCATGCAATCAATTTATTTCATAAATAAATAAAATAAAAGTCTTTATTGAAATTAAATTCCAAAACCTTCCTGTGCTAGCACAAAAATGAAAATCAAATTCCGACTAGCTACAAAAATAAAATAACAATCTTTTAAATCTAATCTAAATTTTGACGGTAATCGAAGAGGATAAGTATCAATGACTTCTATAACAATGTTTGCTCCATTATCGATCTGAAGGATCATGTCACCTTTCCTCAACCTCCTACTTTCTATTAGATCCTGCATTGAGGTACATATATGAGCACTCGAATCAAAATCAAATACCCAACTAGAAGTAGAAGAAATTATAAGGTTAGATTCAATTACGAGCATATCTTCTAAAGGTTTATCACCCTTCTTTATCTTTAGGCTCTCCAAGTAGAGTGGACAGTTCTTTCTCTAGTGGCCTTCAGCATCACAGTGGAAATACTTTCCCTTTGATTCAGCCTTCTTTAGAACATCCTTCTTTGGCTTGCTTTCTTTCTTCTGCTTCTTAGTGGATTTAGTCTTCTTCTTCCAACTAGACTTTCTCTTGAAAGAAGTCCGCTCCACAGTAAGAGCAGTACCCCTTGAACTCTTCAATGTTCTTTCCGTAGTAACCAACATGTTGATCAGTTCGGATATAGTGCAATCGAGTTTGTTCATATAAAAATTTATAATAAATTGATTATATGAACTTGTAAGGGATTGAAGGATCAAATCTATCTGCAATTCCTTTTGCATATCAAGCTCAAGCTTTCCAAGCTCCTCAATGTCCTTAATCACTATCATATAGTGCTCATGAACTGACTGTCCTTCACGTATCTTCAAATTGAAGAGTCTCTTGGACACTTCGAAGCATGCTGTATGGCTCTGCTCACCGTACAACTCTTGTAGATGAGTAATCATAGCCCTAATAGTGGGCATATATTCATACTGGCTTTGCAACTCATTTGATATAAATGCCAATACATAGCACTTGACCCGACTGTCTTCATCCATCCACTTTTCATAAGCTACTTTTTGCTCAGCAGTAGAATGGTTTGGTAACACTAGGGGTTCCTAATCGAGTACATGACTTAGTTTTTCAGAAGTCAAGACAATCCTGAAGTTTCTTAGCCAGTCTTTACAGTTTGTTCCAGTCAAACGATTTGATTCAAGGACGCGGACTTGAGGGTTTGAGGCTGATATTGTTTAACTACAAGAGTAAAAATTCAAGTTAGACTTTTATATTTTAAAATTATATTTGCTTCTAGAGACTTAAGATGCAAACAATGATTTTCACTAATTTTTCAGTTCCCTCCACTCTCCGAGTGAAAAATAAAAATTCTAATGCGATAATTAGATTTCTAGTGGGTGCTGTGGTCCCACCGATGCCATGTACCTCACCTAACAGTTATTGGTAACATGCACACCAATGCGTAAATAACTCTTTGCCTAAATACTTCTCTAAGCATATTGCAGCGGCTTGATCTCTAAGTCATGTGGGCTCACCTAACAATTATTGACCATATTCCTTAGTTAAGTCTGACCCACTATTCATAAGTAGGTGCAAAGCCGTTATTGGGTTCCTCACCTAATAGTTACTGGGCCTAACCCCATCCTTACCCTAGAGCAACTCTTTGCTAATGAGTGGTTGCGTGTTCTGATGCAACTGAACCACTGTAATCAATCGAGAATAATCAATACCAGTAGCATGTCTGTACATCTACAATGGTGGAAAACTTATAGACTTAATATTTGTAGAAAAATTTAGATTTAGATCTCATCTAATCAGTCATCATATGACTGATTTAATTGGTATGGGCTAAATCAAAAATACCAAGCAACCTTATTCAGGGCTCAATCTTTCAAATTGGCCAAGTAAGTGAAAATCGATGGGGGTCCTCTCGTTGTTTTTCTTAGGTACCAATAAATTGATCAGATCAGTTAACAAAATTAATTAAATAATCACCTCTCAATTAGTTGCCTTAGACACCAATAGGTCAGTTGGTCCAAATAGGTTAATTTAAGTGAATCGGCTCAAGCCTTTGAGCTGAATTAGATCCTTAGGTTAATCAATTCAATATATGAGATTCAATCAATTTGATCAACAATAATTACATGATCATTTAGCTTAATTGATCTAACCTATAATGTTCAAATCAAAAATCCTAGATGTAATCTAATTACATAACTTAATTTTTGATTTTTTCATAACCAAAATCCTTATGCATAAATACAAATTTTAGATTCTAAAATTAAATTTTAAATCTAAATTCTTTGCATGAAAGGTAAGTTTTCAATCATGAAACTAATTTTTAGATTTAACAGACAAACATATATCTCGTATATGTATATAAAATTTATATCTAAATAAAAATTTAGATCAATACATGATATCATATATCTCATATACAAATCATGAATCATATTGAAAATAATTTTGTGACCTAAATATATAATCATATATCTCATATATAAATTATAAATTAGATCAAATAAAATTTTAGGTTTATGTATGCATCTACATATCATATAATTATAAACTAGAAATTATTCTAGAATAAAATTCAGATCTATGCATGCTTTCACATATCAACAATATATTTTATAATTAAACTTAAAATAAATTTTAGATTTAAAATACTTATCTATACATCTCATGTATCAAGAAAAAATCAGATTTTGAAACTTTTTTCAAAATATATATGTCAATTTCATGCATATGAAATCCAAAGCTCTGATACCACTGTTAGAATTTTTAGGTCTAGATATGCATGTATATTTTAATTTTTTTTTAAATATAATAATAGAATAGAAGATTAAAACTCTTTTTAATCTATATCATGCATGCATAAAATATAAACCACTAAGATCTACTTCATATGCTAAAATTGGACATATGCTGAAATTGATCATGTGATCGAATCACATACCTTTTTCATAATTTTTTTTTTCAAATCTGGATCCGAAAGAGAAGATACTCTCTCTTAGCTGCACAAGTATCCAGCTTCTATGGATATCCACTCAAGATCAGCCTGGAACAATCCTCTTTGATATTGATTTTTTTCTCTAAGAAAAACAGTCTGCGAATCTGAATAAAGCCTGGATCACGATCAACTCTTTAATCCTTTTCTTAATTCTTTTCTTCTCTTTTTGTCTTACTTTTTCTTTCCTAGATTATGAAGCAACCAAGAAGTAGAAACCAGCAAACAAGAGAAATGCCCAAACCCCTTTGGGCGTGAAGGATGAAGGACGCCCAAGGTGTGGGTGTTGGATCTCCAAGGGAGAAGAGAGGGAGAAGAGAAAGAGGGGTGTGGGGCTCTTCAAAGGGGGCATGGAGCTGCTGGTTGAAGTACCTAGATACTTTAAAGAAGGTCTCTTTAAATAGGTATAAGATTTGAATCCTATTCAAAATCAAATAACCACTTAATACAACTCCTACTTGCAGTAAGAATCCTTATTCCTCTAGTTATTTGACTCCCTTTAAGAAATCTATTAGGTGCTAACAATTGGAGCCTTTGCACTCACAAAAACATACGTCATTTTACACCCATGGGATGCCCCATAATGGCTCCACACATCCTCTAATAGGTGGACACATCCAACTTGATCAAATCAAATGGCGGCCAATGAAAACTATCAAGAAAATTAATTAAGGACTTGCACCCTTAATTTATTTGATCCAAAATCTTAGACATCCAACAATTAGAGCCCAATGAATCTAATTCATTTAGATTATTAGAAGATAATGAAGTTTTAATTAATTTTATCAAATAAAAAATTCAAATCTAAAGAGAAAATTAGGTCAAATGATGTGCTAGTAAGATTATCTTGAACCTAATAGGATTTTTCTAAATCCGATTGAGACTTCATAAGTCTAATTGCTTATTTCAGATCTAATCTCTTTATTGTGTGACCTCATAGGTTCAATTATGTCTTGGTGAGATATACAATGATCTCTATCATTGTTTCATTGAAACTCTTTTCAATAGATTGAAATAATTTCACTCTAACTCATCAAGGATTGTCGATCCTGAGCAACCCTCAAGGTGGTAACTCAGTAGAATTGAAAATGAACCTCAAGGTGAGTTAACATATGATTCAGTCCCTCTATTGTGAGTCCCGACTAGATGGCAGATCATGGATAAATTATCAAACTTTATTATCAGTCATATGATAAATTTGATCAGCTCAAGTCCAATTGTGATCCTTATAAAAAAAAAATTTTCATCAATTACACTGCTGTGGCTATAAAACTCTCAGACTTAGCCTTTCAAATCTCATAGGACTACTCTTTTCTATCAAGATCGATAGATTCTATCTTGATGTGCACCTTACACCTACAGTAAACCAACTGTCACCAACATCCACTACAAGAGCTCATTGAGATCATGTTTATGTGTCAGTCAAACTCCAGCAGCCTCACTATGAGTAATCATACCATCATAGATTAAAAGATCATTCACACAACTACAACGTCGAGACAATCACTGATGATCGAGTAAAAATTCAAGTGATCTCTCATATGGTCACACTCAGTACTAGTTGTTCTCTAATAACTATCCGCACTCATCGCTCAATGTCTCTACACTATAAATCAGAGACTCATCTATCCCGATGGAAGTGATCTGTACATCGATCTATCTGGATCGATCACCATCGTCATGATGATACTATAATTAAAAATATTTAGAAATTAAATAAATATCTCTAATTCTCAATATTTTGAGAATATGTATCGAAATATTGATTTCATGGATGATTCAAGGATACATCATACTTGAATGAAAAATGAACTTATCCTTTTATTGATCAAATTAATATATTAAGTATAAAATTATATCCTAGTTTTATTACAATATGTCAGCCATATTGGTTTCTAGGACATACATTTAATACTATATTGAAAAGGTTGCCCTAGCACAAGATTGATCGATTTTAAAAATTATTTTTAAAATATTTAAATCAATCTTTTAGATCTAAAAATAGATATATGTAATATATCTTTAATTATATTAAATTTAAAATTAAAATGATTAAAAGTTTACATTAGACTGGTATAAGGTTGTCCTGATATAGGATTTACGTCCTATATTGAAAAGGTTATCCTAGTTTGATGCGAATCAATTTTTTAAAAAAATATTTTTAAAATATTTTAATTATTATTTTAGATCTAATTTTATATGTATTTGATATGTGTAATTTTAATTTTAGATCTAAAAATTAATATATATGTGATATATGTTTGTAGTTTAGATCTAAAACTTCATATATGTAATATATGATATTAGGTTTAAATTTGAAACTATTTTAAGATCATAAGCCACTAATGCATACAATAAAATATAATTTAAAAATATTTTTAGAATCTAAAAATTATGTTATTGCATATGGGTATGGGTTGAATAAATTAAGTTTAGTGATCAAACTATAATTAAGATCAATTGATTAGATCAGGCTAGAACCCATTGTTGATTTTAAACAGTTGATTGAACCTAATCAATGGTTGGTTAGGATTAGGTCAAAAGGGCTTAAAGTTAAGTTTAGTTATAATTGATTGCATCGATTAATATTTTGATGTAAATTAATTGACTCAAGACCTAATTTAATTTAGTGGTTCAGGCTCGGGTCAACAGGTTAATCTGATCAATTCTAATCAACCAATTTAGTGTCTAAGGTAAGTACCTAGATGGTGGTTATTTAATTGATTCTATTATCTGATCTAATCAATTCGTTGTTGTCTAAGAAAAGAAACAGGAGGACCCCCACTCATCTTAATTTATCTGATCATTTTGGGAGATTATGTTTTGTATTAAAATTTATTGACTCAAGTTCACCCATGCCGACTAGGTTGGTCAGACATGTGATTGTGTTGACTTAAACTTGATCAATCAGATATCAGATCTGCTGACTTAGAAGAGATCTAAATCTAAATTTTCTTACTAAATATTTAGTCTAGCAATTTTCCACCATTATAGAGATAAGGGTGCCTTTTTGACATTGATCGTTCTCGACTGGTTACAGTGGTTTGATTGCATCGAAAAGGTATAACTACTCTATTAGCATTAGATACCTCAGGGTAAAGATGAGGTTGAACCCAATATCTATTAAGTGAGGGATCCAATGATGACTTTGCATCTACTAGTGAACGATGGGTTTGACTTAACTAAGAAATATATCAATAACTATTAGGTGAGGCTACAAAATTTAGAGACCGAACCTACTGTATTTTGCTTAGTGAAGTAATGGACAAGGTGTTATCCACTCATTGGTCTGTGCTCACTAATAACTGTTAGGTGAGGTGTGTATGGATCAGTGGAATCACAGTACCCACTAGAAATCAATCGTATATAGATTTTTGTTTCTCCACCCAAGGAGTGTGAGGATTTGAGAAAATAGTGGGAGCTTTATTTATTTTTAAAGTTTTTAGAATAAATATTTAACAAGTACAAACATCTAACTAGAAATTGTTCTCTCTGCAGATAACCATATCGAGTTCAAACCTTTTAGCCCGTATCTTTGATATGAGACAAACTACAAAGACTGGCTCAAAAATTTAAAAATCATTCTCAGTTTCGAAAAGTTAACCTATATCAACGAGCCGCATTTGAGAAGTAGATGGATGAAGACAATAGGACGAAGTGCTACATGTTAGATCAGAATGTGTCTATGTTGTCAGCTCGTCCATCCCTTGATCAACGAGCCGCACTTGAGAAGTAGATGGATGAAGATAATAGGATGAAGTGCTATATTCTCGCACCCATGTCAAATGATCTTCAGTGCCAACATGAAGATATGCTTATCGTTAAAGACATGCTGACTCACCTACAAGAGTTGTATGATGGACAGAGTTGCATGACTCACTTTGAAGTCTTTCATAGACTTTTTAGAATGAAGATGTATGATGGACAGTCTATCAATGATTATTGTTTGACAATGATCAAGGATATCAAAGAGCTTCAGAAGCTCGGGATGATGATGGACAAAAAATTACAGGTGGATTTGATCTTTCAGTCTCTTTTTAGTTTATTTGGATAGTTCATTATGAACTATCATATGAATAAGATTGATAGCATTTTGTTTAAATTGCTGAACATGTTGGTGACTGTTGAGGGCATCTTGAAAGGTTCAAGGGATATAGTTCTAACTGTAAAGCAGGCTTCCTCTAATAAAAAGTCTTCTTTCAAGAAGAAGAAGAAGCCTGCAAAGAAGTAAAAGAATGAGAGCAAGCCTAAGAAGAAAGTTCCAAAGAAGGCTGGTGATAAAGAAAAATGTTTCAATTGCAATGTCGAAGGCTATTGGAGAAGGAATTGTTTGCCCTATCTGGCAACTATGAAGAACAGGAAAAAGGATAGGTCTTTTGAAGGTATGTCTGATTTGCTTGTAATTGAAGCTAATCTAACGATTTTCTCTTCTTCTAATTGGGTTCTAGATTTGGTTCAAGTACTCATTTATGTACTTCTATGCAGGGTCTGGAAGAAGTTATAGGGCTAAGAGATGGTGAGATCACTCTTCAAGTCTGTAATGAAGCAAGAGTTGCTGCTGCGGCCGTTGGGATATACCCTCTGCGTCTACGTTAGGAATTAGTTAATTTTGGAAAACTACTATTTTATATCTGTAGTCAATAAAAATTTGATTTCTATATCTGTACTAGCACAGGATAACTATAATTTTTATTTCAATAAAGATATGTGTATAATTTATTTTGAAAATAAAGTTATTGTATGTGCTTTTTTGATTGATAGTCTTTATCATTTATATGTGGATGCGAGTGTTAATATTAACGAGCAAACTATAAATGTCATAGAGTCTAAGAGACTTAGAGATAGGATTAGCCAAAAATATCTGTAGCATCTTAAACTAGGCCATATAAGAGAGGATAGACTCAATAAACTGGAGAAAGATGGCCTTCTCGAGCCATTGACTTTTGAGTCTTATCCGATTTATGAGTCATATCTTTAAGAAAAAATGGCTAAACTATCATTTATAAGACAAGGGGAAAGGGCCACTATGATATTAGCCCTGGTGCACATTGACGTGTGCAGTCCATTCGATGTATAGGTCAGGGGTGGCTATGTCTACTTCATAATTTTTATCGATAATTATTCACAGTATGAATTTATGTATTTGATGCATCGTAAGTTTGAAGCCTTTGAAAAGTTTTAAGAGTTCAGACATGAAGTAGAAAAGTAAACCGAAAAATCTATAAAAATTCTTCGATCAGATCGAGGAGGAGAATATCTTAGTAAAAATTTTCAGATCTATCTTAAGGATAATGGCATAGTCATATAGTGGATACCTCCAGAAACATTTCAGCTCAATAGGATATTCGAAAGGAGGAATCGAACCCTATTGATATGGTCTAATCCATGATGAGCTTCACAGATCTTTCTGTCTTTCTCTGGAGACATGCGTTACTTTCTGCAAATCATCTTGTAAATCAGATTCTCTCTAAAACTATTCCTACCATACCATACAAGTTATGGCATGGTAAGAAGCCAACTCTTAGTTATCTCAAGATTTGGGGATGTTCGGCTCATATCAAGCGACAACAGATGGATAAGTTAGAGGTTAGATCTTTTAGGACTCATTTTATAGGGTATCCTAAGAAATTCATGGGATATTACTTCTATTTTCTTGAGGATCACAATGTGATTGTGAGCTATCATGTTGTCTTTTTGAAAAAAAAATTTATCCAAGATAAAGGCAGTAGGAGAGATTAAGCTCGAAGAGAAGATCTCTGAAGAGGATCAAGTCCAAGAATCTGAACCTAGTAGTGAGTCAGTATATATGGTACCTCTTCCATCTCGTAGATCAAATAGGATCTTCCATCCTCTTGAAAGGTACTTAGGTATTCTTACAGAGGATCTAGAGGAAGCATTCCTTATGGAGAATAGAGATATTAAGAATGATCCTAAGACTTACGATAAGGTGATGTTAGATTTTGACTCTGAAAACTAGATGGAAGTAATGAAATTAGAAATCGACTCCATGCATTTCAATCAGATTTAGATCTTAGTAGATCCATCTGAAGGTATTATACCTATTAGGTGTAAATGGATCTATAAAAAAAAATTTGGATCAGATGGTAAAATAGAGACCTATAAGACAAGACTGATTACGAAAAGTTATAGTCAATATGAAGACATTGACTATCAGAAAATCTTTTCGTCTGTGACCATACTGAAATCCATCCAGACTCTGCTTACGGTTGTAACTTTTCATGATTATAAAATCTGACAGATAGATGTAAAAACTATCTTCCTAAATGAATATCTTGAGAAAAATATTTATATAGAGCAGTCTATGGGTTTCACTTTTAGTGATAGTGATCATAAGGTCTGCAAGATGCAAAGGTCATATATAGACTTAAACAAGCATCTCGAAGTTGGAACACTCATTTTAATGATGTGATCAAAATATTTGATTTTATCAAAAATGAGGAGGAGCCATATGTGTATAAAAAGATCAATGGGAGCGCTGTCATATTTTTTATATTGTACGTGGATGACGTCCTTTTGATTAGGAATGATATTCTCAGGCTGACATCAGTCAAAGTATAGTTATCAAAAGAATTTACCATGAAAGACCTAGGAGAAGCTTCTTACATTTTTGGTATAAAGGTCTATAAAGATAGATCTAAAAGAATGATAGGACTCTCACAGCATATGTACATAGAGGAGGTGCTGAAGAGGTTCAGCATGAAAAACTCTAAAAGAGATCTCTTGCTTCTTAGGCATGGTATTCATCTCTCCAAGAAGATATGTCCTGACATACCTGGGGAGATCCAGTGCATGAGCAAAATCCCTTATGCTTCGGCAATAGGGAGCCTCATGTATACGATATTGTATACATGACCTAATATAGCCCTTGCCATGAGTGTCATAAGTAAATATTAGGCGAACCCAAGTGAAGAGCATTGGATTGCTGTAAAGAACATCCTTAAGTACTTAAGAAGGACTAAGGATTTGTTCTTGATTTTTGATGGAGGATCGGAGTTGAATGTGGAGGGATACACTGATTCAGACTTCATATCTGATATCGATGATAGAAAGTCTATATTGAGATATATTTTTCTGTATAATGAGGATCGGTTAGCTGGAAGAGTTTCAAGCAGTCAGTCATTGCTGATTCAACTACGGAAGCTGAGTACATCACCGCCTCTGAAGCTACTAAAAAAGCATGCTGGTTCAAGAAATTCGTTGTGGAGCTGGGTGTGATGCCATCAGATGCTATTGTATTGCACTACGATAACAACGATGCCATAGCTCTCGCTAAGGAGCCTAGGTCTTACCAGAAGTCTAAACATATATAGCGGTGGTTCCACATCATACGCGAATATCTCGAGAAGAAGTTTGTCAAGGTGCAAAGAGTCGACTCCACGCAGAACGTAGCGGACTTGCTGACCAAGCCTCTTAGCCAGCAGAAGATCGAAGCTCTCTTTAGGAAGATGGATCTTAGATATATGGTCAATTGGCTTTAGGTCAAGTGGGAGTCAACCTTAGTAGATCCACCTAAAAATATTATACCTATTGAGTATAAATAGATCTATAAAAAAAAATTGAGTTGGATGGTAAGGTAGAGACCTATAAGACAAGGCTGGTTGGAAGCATGGAGTCAATTTCTGACTTCATCACTTTCATCCATTTTTCAGAGTCAATATCTAATAGTTATATTGATATGGTCATAGACGGGAGAGAGGATTGGTTGGTTTTCTTCTTAAGAGAGCTTGGCAGCCGATTTGATCTTACATTGTTTTCCGATTGCCTCTACTTTGGTGGGATTTTGATATTCTCATTAGACATTAGGGGGCTACTGCAAGTTTTTCCGTAGCCTTCCCACTCCCATGGTGCATCATTTGAGAAAGATACATCGATGTAAATATGTGATAGGCTATTTTTTTTGGGACTTATGAAATATTTGGGGGATTGTTGCAAGTTTGTTGTGGCTTTTTATCGACTGAGATGCATCATTTGAGGAGAGATCTCAGTTCATTTGTGCCTCCGATGATTTGTATCCTTGTGTTGTAATTTTTTTATGATTTAGAGGTAATTTGTGCATGTAAAGATTGAGAGTACAAGTGGGGGAGCCAACGTTGGGCATGGAGGGTTGGTGCTCACCTTGGACAGCCATCCACTCCATTAAAAAAGCCACAACCTCTCTGTGATATTTGTTATTGGTTTATAGGTTTTTGGTATTAGGTTAGGGGGTGAATCGAGTTAGGTTTAGCATTAGGATTACTGTCTGGGTCAAGTTAGGGTCAGGTTAGGGTTGAGTTGGGTCAGGGTCGAGTTGGGTCAGGGTCAAATGAGGGATCAAGATTGCAGATTGGGTTTGTATTAGGGTTAGGGTTTAAGTTAGAGTTTGGATTAGGGATACGATTAGGGTTAGGATTAGTGACTGGGTTAGGTCAGGGTCAGGTGAGGGATCATGGTTGTAGATTGGGTTAGTATTAGGGTTAGGGATTATATTAGAGTTTGGGTTATGGATACGGATAGGGTTAGGGTTAGGATTAGTGATTAGGTCAGGGTCAAGGTTAGGTCAGGGTCAGGTGAGGGATCAGAATTATAGATTAGGTTAGTATTAGAGTTAGGATTAGTGATTGGGTTAGGTCAGGTCAGGTCAGGCTTAAGGTTAGAAAAGGGTCAGGTGAGGGTCAAGGTTAGGTGAGGGATTAGGATTGTAGATTGGGTTAGTATTAGGGTTAGAATTTATGTTAGAGTTTGGATTAGAGATACAGCTAAGGATAGGGTTAGGAATAGTGTCAGGGTCAGGGTCCGATCAGGGTCAAGTCAGGGTTAGGGTTACGGTTGTAGGTTAGTGTT
>NC_026007.2:44824472-44911972 GCF_000442705.2 Elaeis guineensis | reverse complement strand
CCTCCTCCTTCTCCCACTCTCCACATGTATAGAAGAAGCTTCTTCTTCCCAGGTTCTCCGCATACACAGAGAAGAAAAATGGGAGCTACAGTGTTACCGTCAGAAGAGGAGGAGGAGGAGGAGGAGGAGGGGAGGAAGAACAGGTTTAGCATAAACGACAACGTGGATTTATTGGTGGAGGTGCTGGGGAGGTTGGACGGGAGGTCGCTGGGAGTGGCGGCGTGCGTGTGCCGGCTGTGGAGCGGCGTTTGCCGGAGGGACAGCGTATGGGAGGCGCTGTGCAACCGACACGTGGCTGGAGGAGGGGGCGGGCCCGGGACACGGTCCGTGGTGGCCGCCCTTGGCGGGTACCGCCGGCTCTACAGGTTCTGCGTCGGGCCGGCGTTGGACCGGCTCTCGGGCGGGCCCGGTCGGTCCGGTTGGGCCTCCGCAGCCACAGCGGCCCACCTCTCCCTCGCCCTTCCCCTCTCCCTCTTCTCCATCGACTGCTACGAGCGGCTGGGCGGGCACCAGGCGTCGCTGCTCTTCCTCTGCAAGCCCGTCAACGTCTCCTGATCCATTGGGCTTTTCTGGGGCTTTAGAACATGGAGTGTCGGTGCAGGATAAGTCGGGTGTGCCCTCGTTCTATCATACTGCAAGATTGTTAATTATATTATTATTTATTATTCTAGTAGTAGTAGTCTTATTATAAGGCAAACTAATTGTTTGGTTGTTTCTTTTCTCTCTCTCTCTATGTGAATTTTTTTAAAAGTATATCTAGTCATAGAGCTTGCCGCGATGTCTCATTTGGTTAAATGTCTCATTCTTCTGTTTGTGGAGTGGCGTAGCAATTTGAACCCCTAACTAGCATAAATTATCACATTAGCTTCTTTGTTTTATTCTTCATTATGTACTTATATATATAACGGCCTTGTTTCATTCCACTTGACTTCTTTGTTTTCTCATCTTATTTATCTTTTTAATATAAAAATTTTATGACTTTAGTATTCTGTATTTCTCATGGTCACAACAAGAAAAAGCGCGAGGGGGAGAGAGGACCTTTAATGGACTCGGCCTATGCCAAAGGATACAGTATGTTCTCGGCCCGGATTGTATCTTCCGTACGTAGAAATAATTCATCTTTTTTTGCGCCATTAATCATTGGATTATATTTTTCATAATTTTTAAATTATTCGGACGGCCCGAAAGGATTCTTGTTTAGTGGGATGAAAGGGCACAAATTCCAAAAAGAGATCTGTGGTGATTGCATGAGGCTTGCGGCTTCGTCCGCTATCGCCCGTGGGACGAATCTATTGTTAGTATGCCAAGATTCACGTGAACAAATCTGTGACTCGTAGATATGCAAATCTTAGTGCGCACATCCGGTGCGCGACCGTAGTGAAAGATGCGCAATACCATAATAAAAAGGAACAAAGGTGTTGTGTTAAAAATGCGCTCAAGACTTGTCCTTTACGGCAACACCACATGAAAGATTCAAGTGCATGGGGCCATGCAAATTAATTATGTTGAATACTTGCTCTTAGCATGAACCAATAAGTAAAAGTCATGTGAATTTTAGAGGGATAAACAGGGTTCTCCCTCTACCAAAAAAAAAAAAAGGTTCTCCCTAGTCCCCATCTTTCTTGAATGTGATTCCAATTTCCTAGCTAGCATTTGTGCCAAGCGTGTAACACACCATAGAGTATGGAACATGCACACCTAAATTCCTCTTCTAATGCTAATGAGGAAGAGCAGTGTAATAGGATTTAACGGATGACACTGAGTTTTCTTGCTATTAAGGTGAATTGGTGGATGCTAGGAGGAAGTTCTAGATTTGAGCTGGGCAGGCGCATATCTAATATCTAGGCTTTGTTAATTTATCACATATATTTTATTTTCTCCATTTTCTTGCTCTCTCTGTCTCTCTCTCACAAAAAGAATAGAGAGGAAAATTACAGTCCCATGTCTAGCAAAAACCTTATTTTCACCACAGCCATGTATAACATGCACTGGACTTTGAAAATTATATGAGGCTCATGCTCAGTACCATTGTATTAATTAGCAGACAACCTTACCCTCGTTATATTAAAAAAAATATGAATTTTAAAGTCTACCAATACTCCTGCCCTCCATTTTTTAACTCAGGAGCGGTCTAGAGTATAAAGCTCGTAGTGCAGCCTCGCTGCATTTTGAAAAAAAAAAAAAATAACGCCCATATGTGAAAAAAGGTATTGCTGTCTAAGGTGTAACCTCTAATTCTGTTCGAGCGAATCTTTGTTTCCTCAATAAAACTGATCATTGGCCGAACTTGATCACAGAAAATATTAAATTTTATATAGGTCCAACTCAAAAATAAATTAAAAATGAATATTATTTTGGCTTTAGGATAGGCCCATAATCAGCTTTATTTTTTTTCTTGGCTCAATTATTTTAAAAATTTTGAACTTTTTAAGGATTTTTATTTTCATCATGAACTTCAATTTGTTGCAATCAGATCATTAAACTTTTAAAATATTATAATTTCTTCCTTGACTACTACTTTCATCTAAAGACTGTGACAAAAATGGTTACATGTTGTCATATAATATTTAGTGGAAGCTTAGCTAGCATGGAATTAGCTGATGTGGAATTCTAAGCTCCTTTTTCTTCCTCTTCTAGCTAGGATTTGAACTCCTTTTTCTTTTTCCTCCTCTTCTATCTAGGATTTACTCTCTTTTTCCTCTTTTTCTCTTCTTCTAGCTAGGGCTTCTTCTTCTCATTTTTCTCATCCACCACTACTTGCTTCAAAATCCGTACCATTTATACCTTCTTTTCTAGATACTTAGAGAAGAGACAAGCATACAACCTTAGCATGGTTGAAGGAGTTTCAAACCTTCAATAGGCTATTGTGCAAGAGATTTATCTTTCATAGCATATACTCCATGAAATGGCTTGCTTTTCAAGAGTCATTGGGGCATAGCGGTAGACTTAATGGTAGTGGTGGAGGCGGTCTTAGTGATGATGGTGGTCATGGTGGAGACTTTGGAGTTAATGATAGTAGAGGTAGATATACCGATAGTGGTATAAGAGGAAAAGATGAAGTGAGAATTAGAAATCCTAGCTAAAAGAAAAAAAGAAGGAAGAAAGAGTTTACAAAGATTCTACATCAGCTATTTTATATTATATCAGCTTTCACTATATGTCACATAACAACATGTGACTATTTCCGCCATGGCTATTAGATGGAAGTAGCAATTAAGAAGAAGTTGCAATATTCTAAAAATTTGATGACCTAATTGTAACGAATCAAAATTTTGGATAAAAATAAAAATCTCCTAAAAATTTAAGATTTTTAAAGTAATTAAGCCTTTTTCTTTTGATAAGATAAATGATTCACACCATTTTAGTATGAATATATCCAAAAAAATCAAAAAATAAAATTTTCTTGAAAATTCTTGGAGCAGCTATAATATTGGTCCACATGATCTCGATGGATTGTTGGGTGACAAAAGAGGCTATTTAATTAGCAGCCCCATTTGTCTTATGATAAATATATCCAACAAAGAAAGGATGTACCCTTCCTCGACATGTGCCAAATATATTACAAGAAAAGGTGGGCATCGGCATAGTGATGTATTTGGATCCATCCAATCATTGTAGCCTAGCCACCTTCCACTAGGATAGAGTAGGCCCTTAGGATGCATCACGAGTAGGTAAAACTTTCCCAAGTAGCCCTCAATCCTGTTGGAAAATATGTTCCAAAGCCAATCATCAGTTGACAGTTGTTTATTTGATATAATTGTATATGAATTAATTATTAATAAAATATTTATTTAGCAATTTTCATCATAAGCTTGTACATCTTCTATATCGAACTTCTATATTATGATGAAAGTCCTTAGGATTATTTTAAATCGATAAAGGAGGATTTATCATTTAGTCCTTAAATAACTTTATGACCAAATGATATACTATTACTAGGATAATAGATATATCAAGTGTAGATCATTGTGTGCCATATAAGTTGGTTGTTCTCTTAACCAAGGAGCATGGAGACGTTGGTATAGCATGCAAGTAAAATATAGGAGTATATTTTACTGAACGTGACCAACTTCGGAGCACTTTACTGTCAAGAGTTACTCTGAAGGGATATGGATATAAGTGTCTCTCTGACTTGAGATCACTACGGTGACTTGTAAGCAACTCACTGTGCTTTAGTACCAGACTATCTGAATTTCTAATTCAAGATTGAAAAATTTTTGGACATAGTTTAGTACTTGTGAAATCGATGTGTAAGTCAAGATGGAATTGACTACTCCAAGAGATTGGAGAGAATGCTTTGTGTTTTAATTTAGTATGACCTTGGCCAGGACAGTCCTTGGAGGAGTCACAGGATTTATTAGGTTGAGATACATAATGGATGTACTGTTAGGAGTTGACAGTTTAAACTCTAAGTAATCTTTACATCAAAAATCAAAGGGATGAATTATACGGTAACTGTATCCAAGTACGTTCTTGAGTGTTGCTTTACATATATTCGACCTATCCGGATGTCAGGTACCATTGCTAGATGGTTACTCCGATCGATACAGAAATCTATTTCTATGCTACTGACTTAGGTTCAAACTTATGGGATCACACACATTAAAAATTTCTTTCTGATTAGATGGCTAATCTGAAGAGTCCCACTGGATGGAGACTCTGGTGAAGAGTTCCACTAGACTAGGACTCTATCATTAATGAAGGATTAGTTAATAATTAGATCACTAATTAGCTCAATTTGATTGAGCATTAAAGTCTGGATAAAGTCTGATTGAATTGGATTCAATCAGGTTAGGTCCGATTAAGTTATGAGATGACCTAATCGATGAGGAAGAATTGATCCTGATTTGATCGGATCTATGGCTCAATTAATTTGCTGATTTGATCAGATTTAATTGAGGTTATAGGAGTCTAATTAGATTAGGTTCTTCATATTTTATTTAGATCTAATTGGATTGGGTTTAAAAGAAATTCAATTGGCTAAAACCTAAAGTCCCAAATGAATGAAACTCTCTCTTCCTTTGCACCTCCCCTTCTCTCCACACCGTCTTTCATTGCACAAATTATTTTGTGTGCTGAATAATCTACACCAAAGCCTCCTATTGTCACCTATTAGTGATATAATTAGATTTGTTTTAAGTTGAATTCAAAATGTTTGAATTTAAACCTAAAACTTTATCCTTATCCTCCCACACGTCGGCCCCTTGTGAAGGATGCCCACTATATGCGACAAAAAGAAAAAAAATCCTAATTTTTTCCATGCCAAAAAGCCTTGGTTGACCTCTTCTTTCATCTGGATATGGATGGGTTAAGTGGTGTTTGATTTAAAATTCAATGGGAGTTTGAATTCGAATCAAACAACTGCTTATCTCATCCAAGTTTGTTTTGTGCAACAATCATAAAATGGTTATAATTTTGTGTGCCAAATGAACTCTGAGTTTTACCATGAGATACTAGAGAAAAAGAGAGGCCGAACATCTCTTTTGGGGTGTGAGGTTTGGGGTGGGTTTTCTATCTTTTTGGCATGACCAAAGGAGGAGATTTATCTTTTCTTGGGTGAGAGACCTAGAATCATTCTAGGATTTCTGGATAAGAAAAAAATCAAAGAGAAGAAAGTCTTTATCTGATTTTTTCTCCATCATCCAGCATCCTCCTTTGATCTATCTTCAACATTAAAAAGATCCGAGGTAATCGAAGAAGGAGATCAAATCAGATCTACCATCAGAAGTCGACTGCATAAGCTAGCACTCCCGCGGAGGGCTAATCAGTCCGAGGACTTTGTGTGGACCATCCGTAGAGGTCGAACACTTGTACATCTATAAGCAATCAGAGAGAACTTTCAGATCTACATTCTCGATTGTGGAGTTTGACTACCCACACTCAGGTATTGGGTTCGGAAGCCTCACAGTAGTAGATTAGATCTATCACAATGTGCTGATTTTTGTTCACATGCTTGTTATTTTAAATTTAGATTTTATGTATATAAATTTATATCATAAATATATTTATAGGAGTTTTAAGATTAGATCTTATATATATATTTATAAATTAAATAGTTTAATCTAATATTCTTTCATTGTAAAATTTTTGAAATGCATGCATGAAACCCCTATGCATCCCAACAGTGGTATCAGAGCCACGATTCTATATGACATGATATTATATACATTTAAATCTATAATTTAATTTATATTAGATTTGATATATGATATTTAGATCTAAAATTAGTTATAGATCAGATCGCACAAACTGATATAAGGTTGTCCTAGTTTATGTTGATCTTTATAAAATCTGATTTTAAATTGAAGTATATGATATTTATTTATGATAATTATTATCTAATTTTGATATGATCAAAATATAATAATTAGATCTAAAATAATTTAGATTAGATTTAAATTATTTAGATTAGATGATCAGAGTAGCGAAGTAATCGGATCGGATTTGTCACCAGACCATCCGATCATAAGAGGTAATAGAGATTAGATCTTTTTTTTTTCATTTAATTAGATCCTCTTATGATATATAGGGTGTGACTATACCCCATGAAGATGAATGTAAAAAGAAAGCTTTACTTTTCTGTAAAATTCTAGGATTGTGTATGTGATACATTGTATGAAAAGTAGTTGTATCTAATCTTTAAAAATAAAATCTAGAATCATAAATATATATAGAATAGTTTTAAAATAATTTATGATTAATTTTATTACTATTTATGTATAATTATTTAGATATGAAATTAATACAATTATTGTAGCTCGCTTGTTGAGTCGACTCAGTATTGTTTGGGTCGACTCAAGATCCTGGTTAGTCAGCTCAATTTATGTTGAGTTGACTCAATGAAACAGACTAAAATTATAATTTATAATTCATCATTAATGAGTTAACTAAGTCTTGAAACTTAGTCGACCATTGTGATGAGTCAGCTCATCCAGGGGTGAGCTGATTCAAGTTTCAGATTTAAATAATCATGCATAAAAATTAATTATAAAAATATTTTATAAATTTAAAATTATTTTTAAATATTGAACCCCTACCCACAGCTCCAAACTTAATTGAGAATTAAGTTGAACATATTAGATCTAGAATTATAAATTAAAGATCTAATGTCATTCGCATAAAATATGAATGATGGATTTATGGGTTAGCTTGATCAGATCCTTCTAATTGGGTTAGACCTTAGGGTTAGAATCAAAGATTAAATAGACTAAGAAGAGAAATTAGATTAAATCAGAATTTCTTTAGAGCCAATATAATAGTTGTAGTTAGTCGAGTCCATGTCTTTGATTAGATCCAAATGGATTTTGATCTTGAGCTCAGCGGTCGAATCTAAATCCATATGTTGATCCAGTTGAAACTGATTAATCAGTTGGTGTCTAAGATAAATTTAACAGTCTTGACTAGTGATCTTTAATTGAGAGCTACTCGCATAGATTAGATCTATGACAAGTTAATAGCATATCCCTTTCACCGATCTCACTTACCTGGCCAACACGATAAATCATGTTTTGATCAGATCGCTTAATGATTGAGGTTTGATCTATGCAAATTAGAAAATTAGTTGTGACTGATTTAGGTGCTCCTAGTTCAACTTGTCTTAGTCCTCATCATAACTTGATGAAGTCAGTGGGAGGATTGCTAACTTGTTAGTAGGACCGGCTTGTTGCTAGTCCACCCTGATGTGACTTGGTGAAGTTAGTGGAAAGATTGAGATTAGCTAATCTATGTATTTAATTCTATTAAATTATGTTAACCAAATTTTTTAAATTATTAGATCCATAAAATGAGCTAGTTGTGGTGATAACTAGATCATAGCCTTCTATTAAGGTGAATGGTAATGGGTCTATTATTTTTTATTGATATTGTAGGGGCCATCCATCTGGTGTTTCTCTGAATGATGAAATTATTATTCATCATATGATGACTCTGTTATACTATCTGATGAATAGTTGAATTGGTCGAGCCATACTCAGGCTCGATTATTCATTAGTTAGAATTACTGAGTAAGTTCATGTTAATAGTTGGACCTAATCAAGACTTTCAGTTGAGGTCCATCACCTACTGAAATAAAATCTAAGATGAAATTAATTACTAAAAATTATTTGAAGAAATAATTGATTGAGAACCTATCCATAGATGCATATGGATTGTCCGAGCTATACTCGGGCCTGTATGCAATCTGTGTGGATTTTAATATCCGCTAAAAAATTAAAGTAATTTCTCGAATTTGAGATAGAGGCTACCAGTTTATATAAAATAGTGGGAGAACCTTTAGACTAAAATTCATATCTTTAGGCTTGATTAATTCATATACTAATTAGATCTGTATTTTATTTTCTTTTCAAAAATGGCTAGCAATTTGTCGCTTCACTCACTGTTTGACAATGATGAGCTTATTGGATCCAACTTCAATAGCCAATATCAGAAGTTGAACATTGATCTTGAGCCCAATCTAGCTAAAAAGTTTAGGACTGAATCGAGTCAAGCAAACTATGATCCAAATAGGCTAAAGAGAAACGAGCAATTAGTTGCTGGTTAAGGTGCTTGTATGATAACACCTTGTAATTTCTATATATGTGACACTACTACTTAGGTATTGGATATCGAAAGTCCTGTTCACTTATGCAATTCATTGTAAAGACTTCAAGTTAGTAAAAAATTTGAGAACGACAAGAGATTCCTAAATATGAGAGATAGAAGTCAAGTTCCAACCCTGATTTTAGGAGTCGTCGAGCTTGTTTTCAAATCTAATAATGTCATTTTAAGTGATTGTCACTATTGTCCATCTTTCTTGATGAATATAATTTTTGTTGGCCTTTTGATCAAAGATGGTTATAGTTTATCAATAAAGAATGATTATTGTGATATTATTATTAGATGTGTACCTTAGATATCAGATTGACTAACACATTTCTGTACAAATGTAAGGGCAAATTTGTAATTTTGACTATAAATGAATAAAAAGATTATTCAACTATCACATTGTGTACATTATGTCTGTGATACATCCTTTGAGTTAGTAAAAATGTTAATTCATATTTTCAAGAGTTGAAAATTTAAGGTATGAATTTACATAACTAACTCATAAACAGCTCCTGACCATAGGATCATTACGAGGATGGTGATCGATCCAGAAGGTTGGTGTATGATCACTTCCTTAGGGTAGATGAGTCTTGAGTCTACGATGTGGAGACATCAGAATGAGAGTACAGATATTCATTGAGAATGAGAGTACTGAGCATGACCACCTCGAGCAGTCTTAAGGAAGTCTACCTTCTCGTCGATGACTAGCTCGATGCTGTAGCTGTGTGTCTAGTTCTTTGACCTGAGGTACATCGACAGTTCACCTTGAATGTGTTATAGTTTGACTACACCATAACTTGATCTCCTAGCCATTCAAAACCCTGAGGTGTATGTTGGCTGTAGCATATTCATTGTAGGAACCAGATCGCACCAAGAAGGGATCTATCAACCTCGATAGATGAGAGGAGTAGTCCTATGATGATCAAAAGTTTGAGTCCTTAAGTCCATGGCCATGGCAGAGTGAAATAATGAAAAAAAAAAATTTTCATTAAGGTTTCACATCGGACTTGGATCAATCGATTGATTCATATGACTGATGTTGGGTTTGACGAGTTCACCTTAACCCTAATCAGTCGGGACTCATGATAGAAGAACTTAATCACACAGATAGCTGCATCGAGAGGTTCATCTTCATTTCTGATGGGCTGCCACCATATACTACTAGGTATCACTGATGGATTTTGGAAGCAATTAGAATGATCTTGATGATCGATCATTCTAATTGTCTAAATCAGAAGAGTTCTAGTCCATCGAAAGAAGTTTCGATTGTTGCCCAGCTATGCAACCCAAGAGGGAGGGTGAATTGGGTTTCTAAAAATTTTAAGCTTAACTAATTACTTATGAAAATTATTTGTTAAAAGCTTGATGAATGAGAAGAAAGACTTTAATTCAAGATTAATTACCTAAAGCAAGAATGCAAGGATATAATAAAGAAATAAAGAGAAACAATAAAGCACACCACAAACACAAGGATTTATAGTGGTTCGGTGCCAACCTTGCACCTACATCCACTCCCCAAGCTCCTACTTGGGAATTCTAATCCACTATACTTGTATTCAACCCGAATACAAACGTCGGAAACTCCGACACTAGCTATCCCAAGCTAGTCCACTTATTTTTCGGGTACAAGCTAACCCAAAATACTCTGATTTCAGGTTCGGATCAACCTTCCCTTGTTTTGAAAATCTTCCAAAAACAAGAACAATTACTCACAAAGAGTAAGACAGTTTAGAGCATAAATAAGTACAAGAATAGCTCCTTAAATGAGCGAATATATCAATAAAAATACTTTACTCAAATGAAGAATCTCCTTTTTGGATTTCCTCAAGGTGGATGAAAAGTTGAAAGAACGCTTGAGGAGAAGGTGAACTTTGATTGAAGACTTCTTGAAGGCTTTGAAAGAGCTCTAGATCAAGGTTGAAAAATAGGCTTGAAAAATCCTCTCTTTGAATGCTCTTGAATGCCCTTTTGAATGCTCTTGCTTTTCTCTTTCACAATCTCTCGTATATATTGTAGATTTCTTGTCTCTCTTGTGTAGATTGTGGATTCCCTCTTTTTTCTTTTGTGTATTTTGTTGATCTCAGGCTCTCTCGTGTAGATTTTGGATCCTCTGTATATCTTCTGTATTTTCACCTTTTGAAACCTTTTATAGCATTAAGAAACAAGAGAAAACATATTAGGCAGAAAAAGAGCCGTTAGAGCATTTTTAGGGAGCATAAAAGGCAATTAAAACGGGCAAAAAACTAGCCGTTGTGGATGATTTCCATCGCAGGGGTCGACTCCTGAGTCGACTCATGCTTTAGGAGTCGACTCATGAGTCGACTTCTGTTGCAACAGCCAGAAACTTTGATTTCTGGATTTTTTGGCCCAAATCAGCAGAGGTCGACTCATGAGTCGACTCATGCCTTGTGGGTCGACTCATGAGTCGACTCACAGGTCGTGCCAAGCCAAAAATCCAGCGTGCCAAGGGAAATTTTTGCATGCCAATCAGCTCAT
Organism: Elaeis guineensis; assembly: GCF_000442705.2. NCBI lineage: Eukaryota > Viridiplantae > Streptophyta > Magnoliopsida > Arecales > Arecaceae > Elaeis > Elaeis guineensis. The sequence goes on along the minus strand of NC_026007.2, from coordinate 44,900,893 downwards.
TGTGCCATGAGTTGACTCATGAGTCGACTCATGCACTTCAAACATTCATAACTTCAAAAATATAAGTCCAAAAATAATGAAATTTTCATCAATAGATTACAAATCATTTATTCTACCAAATGGTACTATCAAATCAGGATTTTAGTAAAATTATGATTTTGCCCCTGAAGAGCATAAAGACTTTTTCAATTTAAAAATATTTGTATCCCTTCAATCTGCTTTGTAATCATCAAAATCAATTTAGGAGCAACATCGATGATGTCGATGATGAGATCACGATCTGTCTCATTACCATACGAAAATAAATCTAACTGGATCACAAAAATAAGAGTTAGGGTCTGGATGTCATCAATTGAGCTATCCCAATTCGATTGATTTGGATTAGATCCAATTAGGTTCAAGGAAATCATGCTAGCACACAATTGAGCCTAACTTTCTCCTTGTGTAATCTTTTCTATCTTGACTGAGCCAAATATGATTTGACTCATCCAGAGAATCTTGAGAAGGTTTTTCATAGTCTGACTAGAGTCAGTCTAGCTCAAAAAAGTTATGTCTTAATTCATGAGATGAATTTAAGACAACACCTGCCAATTCCTGTCACCTACCATTTTCGTTTTAGGACATCGGTCAAATGTTGACTTATGGATCTTGAACTGAAGGCCACTTGGCAAGAGGTCATTAGAGAGTTTTTATGGAGTATCCACCTGATAAATTAGGCCTCAAAGTGGGCATCAAGATCAGATTGGATGTGCGCCCCAAGTGGATAAGGATAGAGTCCCATGTGATGAGGACTCTATGCCATGATCGACTCAAACTGTTGGGCGCCAATCTCACTGTGTTTATCCAGTGTTGGCACCAACAGTAGGAGAGTTTGGTGGGGTTCTTATCTGATATAATCAGATGATATCACTCCATCAATCAGAATTTTTTCAAAATTAATTAAAATTTTTTAATTGGTCGAATGATGTGTCACTGCATGGCGCTGCAGGGTCTATTTAAACCTTGTTTGCGCCTAGGGTTTAAAAAATCTACTCAATACCCAGTAAAAATGTGAAAACCCTCCACTTCTCTATGCCCTCTCTGCTCCTTTCTCTCCCCTCTTCACGTCCAAGAAGTTGGGCATCCATCTGGTGCTTGTCCAAGGCGTGGTGGCTCTCTAATCAAAAGGCTGCAGAAATTTATCGAGAAGCTGCTGCTCCAGCTTCAGAAGATCTTTTGAAAATCTTCCATATCAGATCCAGATCTGATTTTTGGAGCAAAGATTCATGTGGAGAAGATGATCCAGATCCTACTACTCGAGTGGATACCAGTAGAGGCCAGGCGACTGTGTGGCTAATTTAGAACCTCGGGCGTTGCTGCGATCATCTACAGGGTAATCTAGTTACCCTTGAGGTATTCCTCTAATCCTTAAGTTTTAGATTTAATTTTAGATTAAATATCAAATAATAAGAATCAAATCTAATAGACCTTAGATCTAAAATAAAGTAGGATAATTTTTTTTTAAATATTCTACCCCAGATCTCATTAGATCTGGAAGATCCTACAAGGAAAAAGACGATTTTTCCTTCAACTGGTATCAGAGCCAGGTTGATGGCTCTATTTCAGATCTAATTTAGATCTAATTTTTATTTTTATTTATCTGATATTAATAAATTTTAGATGTCACATCAGATGTGATTGAATCTGAAATCAAAAAATTTAAAATTAAATCTAAGTAGATCTAACATGTATGAGATGCATGACTAGACTAGGAATAGTTTAAACTATGAATAGTCTTGAAGTTTTATATTTTAATATAATTAAAATATAAATTAGATCTAATTTATTCTTTAATTTTTTGATATTATAAATATTATATTTAGATCAAAAAATAGAAAATAAAATTTAATTAATTCATAAGATTGATCTGCTGCATGCCTAGACTAGTTGTAGAATTATTCTAGTAATTGTCAAGAATAGATTTTATATTAAATAGTTTAATTTAAATCTTATTTTTTAGATATTACATGTGATGTATTAGATCTGAAAGCATGCTAATTAGATCAGATTTTAATACATGAGATGTATGCAAAGCATGTATAAGTTAGATCTGAAATTATATATGTGATATGTAACTTAGATCTAACTAGTTTTGTAGTTAAATCAATATTTCTGATTAAGGTATTCCTCATAGCCGTCCGATCATAAGAATAAAGTAGGATTTAAGACTCTCTCTCCTCCCATTCAATGGGGTCTTCTTATAGCGTGTAGGGGTGCTGTGCGTTCATCCTTAATCAAAAATCAAACTTATTTTTCTGTAAAACCCTAGATCCAAAACCTTAGAATTTATTTTACATATTTTATTTATGAACTCAAGACTTAATTAATGAATTAAACTTATGAAATTAAATTAGGTCTAAAATTGAGAATTTCAGATCTAAGTCATTTTCATAAAATTAGGTTCGGGCTTGGGTAGCTCAATTAGGTCTAGTGGTTGATCAAACCGAATCAAAAGTTGGTTAGGTGGGATCATAAAAGCTAATAATTGACCAGCCTAATAAAATTAAGTCTAGATCAAGGTTGAATCACATTCATATGTGACTCGATCAAGTTAAGACCTAATTTGGCTCAGTGGTTAGAGCCTGGATTGTAGGCTAACCTAATTGATTCTAGTTCGATAATTTGGTGTCTAAGGTAAGTTGGGCAGATGTGATCGAATGATTTTTAATTAGGAGCTACTCGACTCGAATGTGTTCTTGTCGAGTTAATGACATATCCCTTCCACCGGTCTCACTTACCTGGCCATATGTGTCGACCCAATTCTGATTTGAGGTGGCTAACAATTCGAGCTAACCCATGCCACAAGGTTAGTCATAATTGTTATGACTATGTCAAGTCAAATTTAATGAGACCTAAATCAAATCTTCCTAAGAAAATATTAAGTCTAAGGTCTTCCACCATTGTGGATGTGTGAGCTCTTCTCGGGGTTGATTGTTCTCGGCTGGTTACAGTGGTTCAGTTGCACTGGAAAGACGCAACCATGTCCATTAGGCATTGGATGCTATGGATTAGAGGATGGGTTGTGCTCAATATTTTGGATACGGTGAGGGACTCAATCAGGAATCTAGTTCATGCAAATGGTGTGTCTGACTTAACTAAGGATTGGAGCAATATTCCGGACACGGTGAGCTTCATGAATTAGAGACCAAATTTTGGGTGCACCATGATTAGAGAATCATTGGACAAGAGTTGTCCACTCATTGGTTGACCCATCATCAATAACTGTTAGGTGAGGTGATGAGCCAGTCGGTGAGACCGCACCACCCACTAGAAATCACTAATCATGGAGATTTTCACATCTCTACCTAGAAAGTGTAGGGATCTGAGAAAATAGTAGGAGCCTAATTTGTTTAAAAATGAAACTCCTAAATAAAGTGATTAAGTCTGATTACAAAATTTAACTAGAAACTTTTGACTCTCTACAGGAAACATGTCTGTGTCCAACCCCCTGACCAAAATACTAAACACCCACAGATTGACTGGATCAAATTTTAAAGACTAGTTGAGGAACTACAAAATTATTCTGAATTTTAAAAAACTGACTCATGTCTTGGACCAGGTCCCACCTGCCATGCCAGCACGTCCGACTGCTGAACAGAGAGCGTCTCTGAAAAAATGGATGGATGAAGATAACAAAGCCAGGTACTACATGTTGGATGCAATGTCTGATGACTTGCAGCGCCAGCATGAGAATATTATGACTACCCACCAAATGTTGGCTCACCTACAAGAGTTGTTTGGTGAACAAAGTCATGCAGCCAAGTATCAAGTCTGCCAAAGATTTTTTAAGGCTAAAATACGTGATGGGCAGTCAGTCCAAGATCATTGTTTGACAATGATCAAGGACCTTGAGGAGCTTGAGAAGCTCGATATCATCTTAGACAAGGATTTTCAGATTGATGTGATCCTTTAGTCCTTGTCTGATGCATATGGTCAGTTCATCATGAACTTTCATATGCATAAGATGCAGTGTACCTTGGCTGAGTTAATAAACATGTTGGTTACGGCTGAGCTTTCTTTGAAGAGTTCAAAAGGCTCAGTCTTTACTGTGGAGCAGATTTCTTCCAAGAGAAAGTCTTTTGGAAAGAAGAAAAAGTCTGTGAAGAAGCAGAAGGTGGATGGAAAAAGTAAGAAGATGGAATCGAAGAAGAAGGCTGCTGAAAAGAAAAAAATATTTTCACTGTAATTCAGACGGCCATTGAAAATGGAACTGTCCTCAATACCTAGCCACCCTGAAGAACAAGAAGGATGGTCCTTCTGGAGGTATGCTTGTTATAGAATCTAATCTTATGATTTTCTCTGCATCCAGTTGGGTACTTGACTCTGGTTCTAGTGCTCATTTGTGCACTTCTATGCAGGGTCTTGAGGAGAGCAGGAGGCTGAGGAATAGGGATATAATCCTATGCATCGGGAACGAAGCAAGAGTTACTGCTGTGGCCGTGGGAACCTACCCTCTGCGATTATCATTAGGATTAGATTTAGTTCTTAGACACTGTTATTATGTACCTGCAGCAAGCAGGAATTTGATTTCTGTTTCATGTTTAGCACAAGAAGGCTATATGATTAGCTTTCATAAGGACCATTGTAATATATTTTATGAAAATAACAAAGTTGCAAATGGTTTTCTTATTAATGGTCTCTATCAGCTACATATTGATGTATCTATATTTAATATCGAAAAAAATATGAATGCCATAAGAATTAAAAGGCCTAGAGATAGTCTAAATGATAGGTATCTGTGGCACCTAAGGCTAGGTTATGTAGTGGAAGACAGAATTAACAAATTGAAGAAATTTGGGCTATTGAGTCTGTTGACTTTCGAGTCATATCCAGTTTGTGAATCATGCCTTCAATGCAAAATGACCAAGCTCCCTTTTGTGGGACATGGGGAAAGGGCCACAGACCTACTTTCCCTAATACATACAGATGTGTATGGCCCATTTGATGTGCCGGCTAGAGGCAACTATGTCTACTTCATTATCTTTACCGATGATATATCTAGGTACGGGTATGTATTTTTAATGAAACACAAGTCTGAAGCCTTTGAAAAGTTCAAAGAATTCAGGCATGAGGTAGAAAAATAAATAGGAAAGCCCATTAAGATTCTTCGATCAGATCGAGGAGGTAAATACCTTAGTCGAGAGTTTCTAGACTATCTTAAGGATAATGGCATAGTCTCTCAATGGACTCCATCTGGAATGCCACAACTCAACGAAATTTCAGAACGGAGGAACCGGACCTTATTAGATATGGTCTATTCCATGATGAGCTTCACGGACCTCCCTGAGTTTCTTTGGGGATATTGTCTTATGACAGCAATATATGTATTGAATAGGGTTCTCTCTAAAATCATTCCTACTACACCGTATGAGATATGACATGGTAAGAAGCCAAGTCTGAGTCATCTCAGAATTTGGGGTTGTCCGGCTCATGTCAAGAGACAGTAGGCGGACAAGTTAGAGTTCAGGTCTTTTAGAGCTCGATTCATAGGATATCCTAAAGAGTCATTAGGATACTATTTTTATATTTCGGAAGATCACAATGTGATTGTGAATCGACATGCTATTTTTCTTGAAAAATAGTTTATTCAAGATAGTGGCATCGAAAGAATAATTAAGCTCAAGGAGAATATCTTCCAAAAACAACGAGCTAAGGAACCTGAAGAACCAAATCAATTAGAACCAGTCCTAACACAACCTCTTCCACCTCATAGATCGACTAGGGTTTTCCATCCTTCTGAAAGGTACTTAGGTACTATACAAGAGAAAGTAGAGAAAATGTTCCTCACAAAAAATGGGACTCATGGTGATGACCCCAAGACCTATGACGAGGCAATATCAGATATCGACTCTAAAAAATGGTTAGAGACAATGAGATCAGAAATTGACTCGATGCAATCAAACCAAGTTTGGACCTTGGTAGATTCATCTGAAGGTATTGTACCTATTAGGTGTAAATGGATCTTCAAGAGAAAGATAGGTGCAGATGGAAATGTGGAGACATTCAAGGCTAGGCTCGTAGCGAAAGGTTATAGTCAGCGTGAAGATATTGACTATCAAGATACCTTTTCGCCCGTAGCCATGCTAAAATTCATCCACATATTACTTGCTGTTGCAGCCTATTTCGATTATGAAATATGGTAAATGGACGTGAAAATGGCATTCTTAAATGGATATCTTGAGGAAGATATCTATATGGAACAACCGTTTGGTTTCACATCCAGTGATGATGATCACAAGATTTGCAAGCTGCAAAGGTCCATTTATGGACTTAAGCAAGCATCTTAGAGCTGGAATACTCATTTCAATGATGTGATCAAAATGTTTGGTTTCATCAAGAACGAGGAGAAACCATGTGTATTCTAGAAGGTCAGTGGGAGTGCAGTTGTCTTCCTCGTACTGTATGTAGATGAAATCTTCTTAATTGGGAATGATATTTCCATGTTGACCTCAGTCAAAATATGGTTGTCTAAGGAGTTATCTATGAAAGATCTAGGAGAAGCATCCTTTGTACTGGGTATTAAGGTCTATATAGATAGACCAAATAGGATGTTGGAACTTTCACAGAAGATGTACATAGAGGAGGTGCTAAAAAGGTTTAGCATGGAAAACTCCAAAAGAGATTTAGTACCTTTTAGACATGGCATTCATCTCTCCAAGAAGATGTGCCCTAGCACACCTGAGGGGATTGAACGCATAAGCAAGATCCCTTATGCTTCGGTAATAGGAAGTCTCATGTATACCATGCTATATACACGACCTGATATAGCCCATGCTGTGAGTGTCACAAGTAGATATCAGTCGAATCCAGGCAAAGAGCACTGGACTTCTGTGAAATGTATCCTTAAGTACTTGAGAAGGACTAAGAATATGTTTCTAGTCTTTGGGAATAGAGAACTCCAGGTTCAGGGATTTACAAACTCAAACTTTATATCTGATATAGATGATCGAAAGTTGACATCTGGGAGTCTATTCATTTGCAATGGTGGTGCAGTTAGCTGGAAGAGTTCCAAGCAGACGGTGATTGCTGATTCCACCATAGAGGCAGAGCATATTGTTGCATCGAATGCTGTGAAGGAGGTATTCTGGTACAAAAAGTTTGCTGCAGAGCTTGGAGTGATGTCATCAGATGCCATCCCCCTTTACTGTGACAATAATGGCACATAGCTCTTGCTAAGGAGCTAAGATCTCACCAGAAGTCCAAGCATATCGAGCGGCGATTCCATCTGATCCGTAATTACCTCAAAAAAGATTATGTCGAGGTTAAGAGAGTCGACTCCACAGACAATGTGGCAGACCCACTAACAAAGCCATTAGGCCAGTAGAAGATCGAAGCCCACCTTGAGAAGATGGGACTTAGATATGTAGCCAATTGGCATTAGGTCAAGTGAGAGTTTGTTAGATATGTGCCCTAGATGCCAGATTGGCTGACACATTCCTGTACAAATATAAGGATAAATTTATAATTTTGACTATAAATGAATAAAAGAGTTATTCAACTATCACATTATGTACATTATGTCTGTGATACATCCTTTGAGTTAGTAGGAATGTTAATTCATATTTTCAAGAGTTGAAAATTTAAGGCATGAATTTATATAACTAACTCATAATAGCTCCTGACCATAGGATCATTATGAGGATGGTGATCGATCTAGAAAGTTGGTGTACGATCATTTTCTTAGGATAGATGAGTCTTGAGTCATAAGGTGTGGAGACATCGGAGCGAGAGTACAAATATTCATTGAGAATGAGAGTACTGAGCATGATCATCTCGAGCAGTCATAAAAAAATCTACCTTCTCGTCGATGACTAGTTCGATGCTGCAGCTGTGTGTCTAGTTCTTTGACCTGAGGTACATTGACAGTTCACCTTGAATGTGTTATAGTTTGACTATACCATAACTCAGTCTCCTAGCCATTCGGAATCCTGAGGTGTATGTTGGCTATAGTATATTCATTGTAGGAATCAGATCGCACCAAGAAGGGATCTATCAACCTCAGTAGATGAGAGGAGTAGTCCTATGATGATCGAAAGATCGAGTCCTTAAGCCCATGGCCATGGCAGAGTGAAATAATGGAATCTTAGCTAGCATGGAATTAGCTGATGTGGAATCCTAAGCTCCTTTTTCTTCCTCTTCTAGCTAGGATTTGAACTCCTTTTTCTTTTTCCTCCTCTTCTATCTAGGATTTACTCTTTTTTTTCTCTTTTTCTCTTCTTCTAGCTAGGGCTTCTTCTTCTCATTTTTCTCATCCACCACTACTTGCTTCAAAATCCGTACCATTTATACCTTCTTTTCTAGATACTTAGAGAAGAGACAAGCATACAAGCTTAGCATGGTTGAAGGAGTTTCAAAACTTCAATAGGCTATTGTGCAAGAGATTTATCTTTCATAGCATATACTCCATGAATGGCTTGCTTTTCAAGAGTCATCGGGGCATAGTAGTAGACTTAATGGTAGTGGTGGAGGTGGTCTTAGTGATGATGGTGGTCATGGTGGAGGCTTTGGAGTTAATGATAGTAGAGGTAGATATACCGATAGTGGTATAAGAGGAAAAGATGAAGTGATAATTAGAAATCCTAGCTAAAAGAAAAAAAGAAGGAAGAAAGAGTTTACAAAGATTCCACATCAGCTATTTTATGCTATATCAGCTTTCACTATATGTCACATAACAACATATGACTATTTCCGCCATGGCTATTAGATGGAAGTAGCAATTAAGAAGAAGTTGCAATATTCTAAAAATTTGATGACCTAATTGCAACGAATCAAAATTTTGGATAAAAATAAAAATCTCCTAAAAATTTAAGATTTTTAAAGTAATTAAGCCTTTTTCTTTTGGTAAGATAAATGATTCACACCATTTTAGTATGAATATATCCAAAAAAATCAAAAAATAAAATTTTCTTGAAAATCCTTGGAGCAGCTATAATATTGGTCCACATGATCTCGATGGATTGTTGGGTGACAAAGGAGGCTATTTAATTAGCAGCCCCATTTGTCTTATGATAAATATATCCAACAAAGAAAGGATGTACCCTTCCTCGACATGTGCCAAATGTATTACAAGAAAAGGTGGGCATCGGCACAGTGATGTATTTGGATCCATCCAATCACTGTAGCCTAGCTGCCTTCCACTAGGATAGAGTAGGCCCTTAGGATGCATCACGAGTAGGTGAAACTTGCCCAAGTAGTCCTCAATCCTGTTGGAAAATATGTTCCAAAGCCAATCATCAGTCTGTTGACAGTTGTCTATTTCATATAATTGTATATGAATTAATTATTAATAAAATATTTATTTAGTAATTTTCATCATAAGCTTGTACATCTTCTATATCAAACTTCTGTTTTATGATGAAAGTCCTTAGGACTATTTTAAATCGATAAAGGAGGATTTATCATTTAGTCCTTAAATAGCTTTGTGACCAAATGATATACTATTACTAGAACGATAGATATATCAAGTGTAGATCATTGTGTGCCATATAAGTTGGTTGTTCTCTTAACCAAGGAGCATGGAGACGTTGGTATAGCATGCAAGTAAAATATAGAAGTATATTTTACTGAACGTGATCAACTTCGGAGCACTCTACTGTCAAGAGTTACTCCGAAGGGATATGGATATAAGTATCCCTCTGACTTGAGATCACTATGGTGACTTATAAGTAACTCACTGTGCTTTAGTGCCAGACTACCTGAATTTTTAATTCAAGATCGAAAAATTTCTGGACACAGTTAAGTACTTGTGAAGTCGATGTGTAAGTCAAGATGAAATTGACCACTCCAAGAGATTGGAGAGAATGCTTTGTGTTTCAATTTAGTATGACCTTGGCCAGGGCAGTCCTTGGAGGAGTCACAAGATTTATTAGATTGAGATACATAATGGATGTACTGTTAGGAGTTGACAGTTTAAATTCTAAGTAATCTTTACATCAAAAATTAAAGAGATGAATTATACGATAACTGTATCCAAGTACGTTCTTGAGTGTTGCTTTACATATATTCGATCTATCCGGATGTCAGGTATCATTGCTAGATGGTTACTCCGATCAGTACAAAAATCTATTTTTGTGCTACCGACTTAGGTTCGAACTTATGGGATCACACACATTAAAAATTTCTCTCTGATTAGATGGCTGATCTGAAGAGTCCCACTGGATGGAGACTTTGGTGAAGAGTTTCACTGGACTAGGACTCTATCATTAATGAAGAATTAGTTAATAATTAGATCACTAATTAGCTCAATTTGATTGAGCATTAAAGTTTGGATAAAGTCTGATTGAATTGGATTCAATCAGGTCAGGTTTGATTAAGTTATGAGATGACCTAATCGATGAGGAAGAATTGATCCTGATTTGATCAGATCTATGGCTCAATTAATTTATTGATTTGATTAGATTTAATTGAGGTTATAGAAGCTTAATTAGATTAGATTCTTCATATTTTATTTAGATCTAATTGGATTGGGTTTAAAAGAAATCCAATTGGCTAAAACCTAAAGTCCCAAATGAATGAAACTCTCTCTTCCTTTGCACCTCCTCTTCTCTCCACACCATCTTTCATTGCACAAATTATTTTGTGTGCTTAATAATCTACACCAAAGCCTCCTATTGTCACCTATTAGTGATAGGATTAGGTTTGTTTTAAGTTGAATTCAAAAGGTTTGAATTTAAACCTAAAACTTTATCCTTATCCTCCCACACGTCGGCCCCTTGTGAAGGATGCCCAATATATGCGACAAAAAGAAAAAAAATCCTAATTTTTTTCATGCCAAAATGCCTTGGTCGACCTCTTCTTTCTTCTGGATATGGATGGGTTAAGTGGTGTTTGATTTAAAATTCAATGGGAGTTTGAATTCGAATCAAACAACTCCTTATCTCATCCAAGTTTGTTTTGTCCAACAATCATAAAATGGTTATAATTTTGTGTGCCAAATGAACTCTAAGTTTTACCATGAGATACTAGAGAAAAAGAGAGGCCAAAATCTCTTTTAGGGTGTGAGGTTTGGGGTGGGTTTTCTATCTTTTTGGCATGAGCAAAAGAGGAGATTTATCTTTTCTTAGGTGAGAGATCTAGAATCATTCTAGAGTTTCTGGATGAGAAAAAAATCAAAGAGAAGAGAGTCTTTATCTAATTTTTTCTCCATCATCGAGCATCCTCCTCTGATCTATCTTCAACATTGAAAAGATCTGAGGTAATCGAAGAAGGAGATCAAATTAGATCTGCCAGGAGATCAAATTAGATCTGCCATCAGAAGCCGACTGCATGAGCAAGCACTCCTGCGAAGGGCTAATCAGTCCGAGGACTTTGTGTGGACCATCCGTAGAGGTCGAATACTTGTACATCTACAAGCGATCAGAGAGGACTTTTAGATCTACATTCTCGATTGTGGAGTTTGACTACCCATACTCAAGTATTGGGTTCGGAAGCCTCACAGTAGTAGATTAGATCTATCACAATGTGCTGATTTTTGTTCACATGCTTGTTATTTTAAATTCAGATTTTATGTAATAAATTCATATCATAAATCTATTTATAAGAGTTTTAAGATTAGATCTTATGTATGCATTTATAAATTAAATAATTTAATCTAATATTCTTCCACTGTAAAATTTTTAAAATGCATGCATGAAACCCCTACGCATCCCAACAGTGATATCAGAGCCATGGTTCTATATGATATGATATTATATATATTTAAATCTATAATTTAATTTACATTAAATTTGATATATTATATTTAGATTTGAAATTAGTTATAGATCAGATCGTACAAACTAATATAAGGTTGTCCTACTGTAAGGTTTGCCCCTTACAGTGCAAAGGTTGTCCTAGTTTATGTTGATCTTTATAAAATTTGATTTTAAATTGAAGCATATGATATTTATTTATGATAATTATTATCTAATTTTGATATAATTAAAATATAATAATCAGATCTAAAATAATTTTGATTAGATTTAAATTATTTAGATTAGATGATCTGAGTAGTGCAGTAATCGGATCGGGTTTGTCACCAGACCGTCTGATCATAAGAGGTAATAGAGATTAGATCTTTCTTTTTTCTATTTAATTAGATTCTCTTATGATATATAGGGTGTGACTATACCCCATGAAGATGAATGCAAAAAGAAAGCTTTACTTTTCTGCAAAATTCTAGGATTGTGTATGTGATGCATTATATGGAAAGTAGTTGTATCTAATCTTTACAAATAAAATCTAGAATCATAAATATATTTGAAATAATTTTAAAATAATTTATTATTAATTTTATTACTATTTATATAGAATTATTTAGATATAAAATTAATACAATTATTATAGCTCGCTTGTTGAGTCAACTCAGTATTGTTTGGGTCGACTCAAGATCCTGGTTAGTCAGCTCAATTTATGTTGAGTTGACTCAGTGAAACAGACTAAAATTATAATTTATAATTCATTATTAATGAGTTAACTAAGTCTCGAAACTTAATCAACCCATTGTGATGAGTCGGCTCAATCCAAGGGTGAGCCGATTCAAGTTTCAGATCTAAATAATCATGCATAAAAATTAATTATAAAAATATTTTATAAATTTAAAATTATTTTTAAATATCAAACCCCTATCTACAGCTCTAAACTTAATTGAGAATTAAGTTACATATTACATCTAGAATTATAAATTAAAGATCTAATGTCATTCGCATAAAATATGAATGATGGATTTATGGGTTAGCTTGATCAGATCCTTTTAATTGGGTTAGACCCTAAGGTTAGAATCAAAGATTAAATAGACTAAGAAAAAAATTAGATTAAATCAAAATTTTTTTAGAGCCAATATAATAGTTGTAGTTGGTCGAGTCCATATCTTTGATTAGATCCAAATGGATTTTGATCTTGAGCTCAGTGGTCGAATCTAAATCCATAAGTTGATCCAGTTGAAACTGATTAACCAGTTGGTATCTAAAATAAGTTTAACAGTCTTGACTAATGATCTTTAATTGAGAGCTACTCGCATAGATTGGATCTATGATAAGTTAATAGCATATCCCTTCCATCGATCTCACTTACCTAGCCAACATGGTAAATCATATTTTGATCAGATCGCTTAATGATTGAGGTTTGATCTATGCAAATTAGAAAATTAGTTGTGACTGATTTAGGTGCTCCTAGTTCAACTTGTCTTAGTCCTCATCATAACTTGATGAAGTCAGTGGGAGGATTGCTAACTTGTTAGTAGGACCGGCTTGTTGCTAGTCCACCCTGATGTGACTTGATGGAGTCAGTGGAAAGACTGAGATTAGCTAGTCTATGTATTTAATTCTATTAAATTATGTTAACCAAATTTTTTAAATTATTAGATTCATAAAATGAGCTAGTTATGGTGGTAACTAAATCATAGCCTTCTATTAAGGTGAATGGTAATGGGTCTATTATTTTTTATTGACATTGTAGGGGCCATCCGTCTGGTGTTTCTCTGAATGATGAAATTATTATTCATCATATGATAACTCTATTATACTATCTGATGAATAGTTGGATTGGTCGAGCCATACTCAGGCTCGATTATTCATTAGTTAGAATTACTGAGTAAGTTTATGTTAATGGTTGGACCTAACCAAGACTTTCAGTGGAGGTCCATCACCTACTGAAATGAAATCTAAGATGAAATTAATTACTAAAAATTATTTGAAGAAATAATTGATTGAGAACCTATCCATAGATGCATATGGGTTGTCCGAGCCATACTCAGACCTGTATGCAATCTATGTAGATTTTAATACCCGCTAAGAAATTAATGTAATTTCTCAAATTGGAGGTAGAGGCTACCAGTTCATATAAAATAGTGAGAGAACCTTTAGACTAAAATTTATATCTTTAGGCTTGATTAATTCATATACTAATTAGAACTATATTTTGCTTTCTTTTCAAAAATGGCTAGCAATTTGTCACTTCACTCACTGTTTGACAGTGATGAGCTTATTGGATCTAACTTCAATAGCCAATATCAAAAGTTGAACATTGATCTTGAGCCCAATCTAGCTAAAAAGTTTAGGACTGAACCGAGTCAAGCAGACTATGATCCAAATAGGCTAAAGAGAAACAAGCAATTAGTTGCTGGTTAAGGTGCTTATATGATAACACCTTGTAATTTCTCTGTGTGACACTACTACTTAGGTATTGGATACCGAAAGTCCAGTTCACTTATGCAATTCATGAAGGAACCAGATCTAGGGTTTCAGGGTTAGATCTTGAAACTTTTTCAAAATCATACAGCGGAAGACTAAAATAAATCAAAATTTATTTTTTAAGATCAGAAAATCCCTAGATCTAAGATCCTATTACATGATTATTATATAGTATTAAATCAAAAATTAAAATATATATAAATATAGTATGAACTACATGTTGATCATATCAACATGTTTCTATACTAGCTACATCTAATGTATGTATTAAATAATAGATCAGATCTATTACCTTGCAAGTTAGACGCTCTAACCTCGCTGATCCGGGCTTAAGGATGATGTTGCAAGCCGCACACGCGTCCGGCCTCTAGGAGTCGTCCACACGAGCCCACGAATCTCGATCAGAAGTCCTGCTTCAGAAAATCAGCACAGTATGCTAGTACTGCGCTGATCCTTCTTTGATGGTTGATCAGGTGCCTCCTTCTTCTTGATTTGGACTCTTCCAAAGATGGAAAGTAGAAGGAGGAGTTTCAGATCTGAGACGCTCTCAGGAAACTCAAGATGGAAGGAGGAAAGATATGAAAATAGAAACCCTAGAAGAAGACCCTCTTCTTCTTCACGTTTTTCTCTCTAGACACCCAAACTTGCATCTTTTATATCTCCACGACCCAAAGGTATTTCTCTCTGATTTTTGGATAGCAGAAAGGCCTCTCAAAATACTATCTCCCCTTAAAATTTCACAAATAAACTCATCTTATATAGAGAGATATGATAGAGTCCTTATCTAGGTCAAACACCTAGTCAAGGCTTATCCAAACATGGCAAGTAAAGGGACGCCCAACTCTTGAGCACCTCCTCCATATTTTCGTGCATGGATTACCAGAAAAGGGTGTACAATATGAACCCTAAAAGCCACGAAAATTCCAAAAAAAATTTGAATAAATTCGGTGCAAAATTGAAAGAGTTTTGGATTTCTAAAACTCTATCTCATAGAATTCGAAATCCAAACTTATTCCTTTTAGATTTGATCCAAATCACCTTCCATGTAAGAAAGAAGAGAGGAGACCTTTTGTGAACGTGGGAGAGATCTGGGAGAGGGCTTTTGTCGCACAAAATAAGTGGAGATTGGCGTTGAATAAGAGAGAGGGCGTGGAGAAGGTTTATGTGGTGCAAGGTGGAATCCTAGTCCTACTAGGATTCTGTCTCATAACTTGTTTTAATTTGGTTTCCCAAACCAAATCAAATCAAAATTAGATCAACCCAATTAAAATAGGTCTTAACCTAATTAATAACCTAATTTAATCAGATTAAATTAGATTTAAATCTGATTTAATTTTTTAATCAAATTAGAAATTAGATTGACCCAAGTCCTAGTTGAACTAGGACTAGTCTTTCCTTGCACTTGGCTTATCCAATAAACCAATTGGACTTGATCCAATCAAGCCCAAATCAAATCTAATTAAATCATATTTAATTAGACTTAATCTCAGCCCATTGGCTTAATCAAATTAAGCTAATTAGCAATCGAATTGCTAATCGATCCTCCTGCAACACTTGCACTGGGTTAAATATCAATCGTATTGATCATCTAACCCTAGAACGATTCTTAATCGTTGATCAACCATCCGATCGGATCATGAACTCTAATGTGTGTGACCTCATAGGTCCGAACCTAAGCCGGTAGCATAGGAACAAATTTCTATACCAATCGAAGTGACCATCTAGCAATGGTACCCGACGACCGGATAGGTCGAATGTGTAGAACAACATCCTTAGAACCCATGCGGATATAGTTTTCATATAATTCATCCCCTTGACCAAAATGATCATAGGACACCCCAGAGCTCAACTGTCAACTCTGATCAGGTTGTCCACATTGTATTTCAAAATATCAAATCCATCTGATGGATTACCCTGGCCAAGGTTTTGCTAAATTGAAATACAGCGACTCATTCTTCTCCAACTCTTGGAGTGGTCAATCCCATCTCGATCACACTCTGACTTTGCAAGTACTTGACTGTGCCCAGAAGCCTTCCGTCCCTGAATTAGAAATTCAGTTAGTCCAGTACCAAAGCACAGTGAGTTGCTTGCAAGTCACTGAGGTGATCTCAAGTCTAAGGGACACTTATACCTATATCCCATCAGAGACATTCTCGACAGTAGAATGCTCTGGAGTTGGTCACGTTCAATGATGATGTACCCTTACATCTCACCTGTATGCCATACCAGTGTCTCCACACTCCTTGGTTAAGAGGACAACCAACCCATATGGCCTACAGCGACCTATGCTCGATAGAAGCTGTCGTCCTTATTAACAGCCTATCATTTGGTCGTGAACAGTTTTAAGGACTAATCGATAAATCCTCTCTTTATCGAACTTAAATAGTCCTAAGGACTTCATCATAACAACAGAGTTCATTAGAAGATGAAAACTTATGATGAAAATGCCAAATATATTTTATTTATTAACAAATCAATTACAATACTTCGTTGCTCAACCGTCAACAGCTTGACGATTGGCTTTTTGGGACACATTTCCCAACAACTCCCACTTGTCCTAAAGCCACTCGGCACAGTATCTAATACCCATCTTCGACTTGTGGTTGTCGAACTCCTTTATTGCCAGGGCTCTAGTGAAGGGGTCGGCTAGGTTCTCCTTTCAGTCGATCTTCTGAAGGTCGATGTCACCTCGATCCACGATCTCTCGGACCAGGTGGAAGCGGTGCAAGATGTGCTTCATCCGCTGATGTGCTTTGGGTTCCTTCACCTGAGCTATGGTACCAGTGCTGTCGCAGTAGAGCAGGACTGGACCATCGAAGGAGGATGCTACTCCAAGTTCATTGATGAATTTCCTCAGCCACACAGCTTCCTTCGCGGCATCCGATGCTGCGATGTACTCCGCTTCACAAACAGAGTCCGCCACAGTATGCTGCTTGGAACTCTTCCAGCAGATGGCTCCACCATTCAGAGTAAAGATATAACCTGACACACACCTGCTGTCATCATGGTCAGATTGGAAACTAGAGTCTGTGAACCCCACAAGTTTCAGATCTGACTCGCCATAAATCAACCATTGGTCCTTAGTATTTCTCAAATACTTAAGGATGGCTTTAACCACTTTCCAGTGGTTTTCTCCAGGATCAGATTGGTATCTACTCACTACTCCTAGTGAGTATGCCACATCTGGTCTTGTACATGTCATGGCGTACATGATAGATCCCACGGCTGAAGCATATGGGACTCTACTCATACGCTCTCTCTCTTCAGGAGTTGTCAGACAATCCTTCTTAGAGAGAGAAATTCCATGGCCTATCGGTAGATAGCCCTTCTTGGAATTCTCCATGCTGAACCTCTTCAGCACAGTATCTATGTACATGGACTGGGATAACCCAAGCATCCTTTTAGATCTATCCCTATAGATCTTCATCCCTAGGATGTAGGATGCTTCACCCAAGTCCTTCATGGAGAACTGTGATGACAACCAAACTTTTATTCCCTGTAGTGCGGGGATGTCATTCCCGATTAAGAGAATGTCATCCACGTACAAGACAAGGAATACCATAACTGGACCATTTGCCCATTTATAGATGCAGGGCTCTTCTCCATTCTTAATGAAGCCATACGTTTTGATCACCTTATCAAAACGCATGTTCCAACTCCGAGAAGCTTGCTTCAATCCATAAATGGATCTCTGAAGCTTGCACACCTTGGACTCATCTGTGGATGTAAACCCCTCAGGTTGTATCATATACACCTCTTTGGTCAGTTCTCCATTCAGAAAAGCTGTCTTTACATCCATCTGCCAGATCTCATAATCCAGATGGGCAGCTATTGCAAGCATTATCCGAATAGATTTGAGCATTGCCACAGGGGAAAACATCTCGTCATAGTCAATACCATAACGTTGACGATACCCCTTGGCAACCAGACGGGCTTTATAGGTCTCCACCTTTCCGTCTGCGCCCCTCTTCCTTTTGAAGACCCATTTACACCCAATGGGTTTAACCCCTTCAGGTGGGTCAACCAATGTCCATACATCGTTGACCTTCATGGACTCCATTTCGGATTTCATGGCTTCAAGCCATTTCTCGAAATCAGGTCTCTGCATAGCATCCATATAGGTGATCGGATCCTCATTATTCTCATCAAGTTTGATGGGATCACCGTCCCAGACCAAGAAACCGTAGTATCTGTCCGGCTGACGCGGTACTCTACCGGATCGCCTTAATGGTGCAGGTATATTGGGCTCCGGATCTGATCTAATCATATCCGACTCAGGTTCAGCTATTGGTGTCGGTCCTTCTACCTGTTGAACTTCATCAAGTTCAACCTTAGAGGCAACGGTTCCTTCACCAAGGAACTCCTTTTCTAAAAAGATTGCCTTAAGGCTGACGAACACCTTTTGTTCATCAGCATGGTAGAAAAAATATCCTTTTGTCTCTTTGGGGTACCCTATGAATGAGCATTTGTCAGATCTAGGTCCAAGTTTGTCTGTGACTAATCGTTTGACATAGGCCGGGCACCCCCAGACCCTAAGGTGTGAAAGTGCTGGCTTACGTCCCGTCCATATCTCATATGGAGTCTTAATTACAGACTTACTTGGAATCCTATTTAATAGATAACAAGCCGATTCGAGTGCATATCTCCAGAAGGATATCGGCAAGCTAGCAACACCCATCATGGATCGGACCATATCTAACAGAGTCCGATTCCTCCTTTCAGACACACCATTATGCTGTGGTGTTCCTGGAGGAGTCCATTGGGAGAGAATCCCATTCTCTCCTAGATATGTGAGAAATTCACTAGAAAGGTATTCTCCTCCTCGATCAGATCGAAGAGTTTTAATACTCTTCCCAGTTTGTTTTTCTACTTCACTTCGGAATCGTTTGAACATTTCAAATGAATCCGACTTATGTTTCATCAGATAGAGATATCCATATCGGGATAGGTCATCCGTGAAAGTTATGAAGTAGAAATATCCACCTCTAGCACTGGTGCTCATGGGTCCGCATACATCAGTATGTACTAGACCCAAGAGCTCAGTAGCTCTCTCACCTTTTCCAGTAAAAGGTGACTTGGTCATTTTACCAAGAAGACAGGACTCACAGGTTGGAAGTGATTCACAATCACTTACTTCGAGGATTCCCTCTTGAGTCAACCTGTTTATTCTGTTCTTGTTTATATGACCTAGCCTACAGTCCCATAAGTAGATATCTGACACACTATCTAATCTAGGGTGCTTGCCAGTTGAATAGACTACATTAACAGGTTGTGATAACATATACACACCATTGTTCAAATGTCCACAAAAAATAGTAACACCATTCTCAATGATATTACAAATTTGTTTCTTTATTGAAATTTCATAATTATTTTTGGCCAGAAGGCCTACAGAAATGACATTTAAAAAGAAACTGGGACAGAAATGACAATCATTAAGAACAACGATATGGGATTCAAATACAAGTTTCAAGATTCCTAATGCTAGAACTGGAACTGGTCTTCCATCTCCAACGTTTAGGAACCTCTCGCCTTGCTCGAATCTCCTACTGACCTGCAACCCCTGCAACGAATTGCAAATATGGTAAGGGCTACCGGTATCCAATACCCAGTCAGTTATATCACAAATAGAGAAATTGCAAGGAGTTATCATATAAATACCTTGCCCAGCAACAACTTGCTGCTTTCTCTGCCTGTTCGGGTCTAGGGAGGCAATGTACTGGGGACAGTTCCTCTTCCAGTGCCCCCGCTTCTTGCAAAAGAAGCATTCAGCTTGACTCTTATCGGGTTTGATCTTTTTGGTCTGACACTGCACAGTTGTCCTAGCCTGAACTTGCACCTTCTTTACTTTCTTCTTCTTGTTCTTCTTCCCTTTCTCAAAGGGTCGAGAACCAGAAGATGAACCTCCCACTAAGTTCACCGACTCTTTATGGAGTTGGTGATCTTTCTCAAAGTTCTGAAGTAACCCCAGTAATCCATGGTAGTTTACTTCAGGCTTTGTCATTCTATAATGAGTGAGGAATGGGAGATAAGACTTGGGCAGCGAGTTCAGTATTGCATCTTTCCCAAGCTGCTCATGCAAGGGAAAGCCGAGCTTGCTCAATCGTTCCATCAGCTCGATCATGTACAATACATGATCAGTGACAGAGGCACCATCCCGCATTTTGGCGTTGAAGATGGCACAACCAGTCTTGTGCCTCTCTACGTCATCGGGTGTGCCAAAGGTATCCTCCAACACTTGAAGCATGTCCTTTGGCTGAGCCGTCTCGAATCTGCGACTGAACTCGTCGCTCATGATAGCAGCCAGCATGATACAGCGCACCGTGGTCCGGTCACTGAGCCACTTCTGGTAAGTGTCTCTAACTGTTCCACGTGCATTGACAGCTGGCTCCTCAGGTGCAGGATCCATTATCACATATAGGATCCGTTCATGCTCCAGGACTATCTTCAACTTTCGATACCAGCTACCGAAGTTGGGTCCCACCAACTTATCATTGTCCAACAATGATCGGAGTGATAGGGAAGTGGCCATATTTGCACAAAGGAGAACCATAACCTAATTAGTAATTGATTCATTAAACCTAAAGATTTGGACTTTAATCAAAAGATTTCTCCCACTATTTTATTCGAATTGGTAGCCTCTACCTTCAATTCGAGGAATTACCCTAATTCCTTAGCGGGTACTAGAATCCACTTAGACTGCACACAAGCCCAACTTTGGTTGGCCAACCCATGTACATCTAAGGGTAGGTTCATAACCAATTGTTTCTCTAAACAATTTCTAGTAATTTTAATTTTGCCCCAGAAACCTAATCAGTAGGCTTTGGCCTCCACTGTAAGGATCCAGTTAGGTCCAACCATTAACATGATCATACTTGGTGTATCTAACCAACGAATGATTAAGCCCAACTTTGGTTGGCTCACCTAACCACCATTAGAGAGATACTTCCAAGTCATCATATGATGAGTGATAATTCCATTAGTCAACAAGCACCAGGCCTTTGGGTCTGCAATGATTATTGAGTTCATGGACTCATTATCAAACACCTTAATGGGAGGCTATGACTCAGTTATCTCCATAACTTTATCATTTTAAGGACCTAATAATTTTAGAGGATTTAAATAATATAGAGGATGAGGTCAGATGAACCAGCTTATCATGATCCTCCCACTGGCTTCACCAAGTCAGCTTAAGGGAGACCAGGGCTGGTCTAGGAGCATCTAAATCAGTCACACTGATTTACCTAGCTGACATGGGTCAGCTCGAATAGTCAAGTGATCCGATCAAAACATAATTTCACCAAGAGGCCAGGTAAGTTCGATCAGTGGGAGGGTCTGCCAAAGCTTGCCTTAGACACCATCATGAATGGCCAGGTAAGCGGGCTCCCAATTAAAAACCACCGGTCTGGTTTACCTTAGACACCAACTGGTTTAATTAGTTTCGATTAGATCAACCTAACAGTTCGTGCTAGACCGCTTAGCCAAGAATCAAGTCCATTTGGTTCTCGTTAAAGATATGGACTTGACCAACTACAACTATTGTAATTGATCTAGAGAATCCTTGACCTAATCTAAGACAACAATTGATTAGATTTAGTTAATTCTCTAATTAAGTCCATCTTTAATCTAACCATAGGTCTAACCCAATTAATGGACCTAATTTCCACTAACCCATTAACCCAATGTGTTATGATTTGTGTCTTAGGTTCTTCAATTCACAATCCTAGAACCTAATCTAACAACTTCTTAATTCTTAATTAAGTTTTGGGCTGAGGGTTGGGTTCGGCTTTTCAAAAAATCATTTTCATATTTGTAAAACAATTTTACAATATGATTCTACCAATCATATTGCATGTTTGATTCATAATCAAGATGCAAGTGAAATAAACATGAAACTACTTTAGATCTAATCTAAACAGGTTCATGTAATTGAAACAATTTCAACTTTAAATAATTTCTTTGCATAAAAATTATTAACAAAGAGATTTTATTTCAGATTTAAACATCTTTTAAATCTAATAAATTATAAATTTAATCTAAATCATATCTAATAAATTTATGATTAAAGATAGATCTACACAAACTAGGACAACCTTTGCACTGTAAGGGGTAAACCTTACAGCAGGACAACCTTGCAGTTTGTGATTGATCTAAAATTTTAATTTCAGATTTAATAATCAGATTATAAATTAGATCTAATCTAAAAAATAATCTAAGCATGTATAAATAATCATGTAATAAAGAACCTAAGCTCTGATACCAATTGAAGGAACCAGATCTAGGGTTTCAGGGTTAGATCTTGAAACTTTTTCAAAATCATACAGCGGAAGACTAAAATAAATCAAAATTTATTTTTTAAGATCAAAAAATCCTTAGATCTAAGATCCTATTACATGATTATTATATAGCATTAAATCAAAAATTAAAATATATATAAATATAGTATGAACTACATGTTGATCATATCAACATGTTTCTATACTAGCTACATCTAATGTATGTATTAAATAATAGATCAGATCTATTACCTTGCAAGTTAGATGCTCTAACCTCGCTGATCCGGGATTAAGGATGATTTTGCAAGCCGCACACGCGTCCGGCCTCTAGGAGTCGTCCACACGAGCCCACGAATCTCGATCAGAAGTCCTGCTTCAGGAAATCAGCACAGTATGCTAGTACTGCGCTGATCCTTCTTTGATGGTTGATCAGGTGCCTCCTTCTTCTTGATTTGGACTCTTCCAAAGATGGAAAGTAGAAGGAGGAGTTTTAGATCTGAGACGCTCTCAGGAAACTCAAGATGGAAGGAGGAAAGATATGAAAATAGAAACCCTAGAAGAAGACCCTCTTCTTCTTCACGTTTTTCTCTCTAGACACCCAAACTTGCATCTTTTATATCTCCATGACCCAAAGGTATTTCTCTCTGATTTTTGGATGGAAGAAAGGCCTCTCAAAAGACTATCTCCCCTTAAAATTTCACGAATAAACTCGTCTTATATAGAGAGATATGATAGAGTCCTTGTCTAGGTCAAACACCTAGTCAAGGCTTATCCAAACATGGCAAGTAAAGGGACGCCCAACTCTTGAGCACCTCCTCCATATTTTCATGCATGGATTATCAGAAAAGGGTGTACAATATGAACCCTAAAAGCCACAAAAATTCCAAAAAAAATTTGGATAAATTCGGTGCAAAATTGAAAGAGTTTTGGATTTCTAAAACTCTATCTCATAGAATTCGAAATCCAAACTTATTCCTTTTAGATTTGATCCAAATCACCTTCCATGTAAGAAAGAAGAAAGGAGACCTTTTGTGAACGTGGGAGAGATCTGGGAGAGGGCTTTTGTTGCACAAAATAAGTGGAGATTGGCGTTGAATAAGAGAGAGGGCGTGGAGAAGGTTTATGTGGTGCAAGGTGGAATCCTAGTCCTACTAGGATTCTGTCTCATAACTTGTTTTAATTTGGTTTTCCAAACCAAATCAAATCAAAATTAGATCAACCCAATTAAAATAGGTCTTAACCTAATTAAGAATCTAATTTAATCAGATTAAATTAGATTTAAATCTGATTTAATTTTCTAATCAAATTAGAAATTAGATTGACCCAAGTCCTAGTTGAACTAGGACTAGTCTTTCCTTGCACTTGGCTTATCCAATAAACCAATTGGACTTGATCCAATCAAGCCCAAATCAAATCTAATTAAATCATATTTAATTAGACTTAATCTCAGCCCATTGGCTTAATCAAATTAAGCTAATTAGCAATCGAATTGCTAATCGATCCTCCTGCAACACTTGCACTGGGTTAAATATCAATCGTATTGATCATCTAACCCTAGAACGATTCTTAATCGTTGATCAACCATCCGATCGGATCATGAACTCTAATGTGTGTGACCTCATAGGTCCGAACCTAAGCCGGTAGCATAGGAACAAATTTTTATACCAATCGAAGTGACCATCTAGCAATGGTACCCGACGACCGGATAGGTCGAATGTGTAGAACAACATCCTTAGAACCCATGCGGATATAGTTTTCATATAATTCATCCCCTTGACCAAAATGATCATAGGACACCCCAGAGCTCAACTGTCAACTCTGATCAGGTTGTCCACATTGTATTTCAAAATATCAAATCCATCTGATGGATTACCCTGGCCAAGGTTTTGCTAAATTGAAATACAGCGACTCATTCTTCTCCAACTCTTGGAGTGGTCAATCCCATCTCGATCACACTCTGACTTTGCAAGTACTTGACTGTGCCCAGAAGCCTTCCGTCCCTGAATTAGAAATTCAGTTAGTCCAGTACCAAAGCACAGTGAGTTGCTTGCAAGTCACTGAGGTGATCTCAAGTCTAAGGGACACTTATACCTATATCCCATCAGAGACATTCTCGACAGTAGAATGCTCTGGAGTTGGTCACGTTCAATGATGATGTACCCTTACATCTCACCTGTATGCTATACCAGTGTCTCCACACTCCTTGGTTAAGAGGACAACCAACCCATATGGCCTACAGTGACCTATGCTCGATAGAAGCTGTCGTCCTTATTAACAGCCTATCATTTGGTCGTGAACAGTTTTAAGGACTAATCGATAAATCCTCTCTTTATCGAACTTAAATAGTCCTAAGGACTTCATCATAACAACGGAGTTCATTAGAAGATGAAAGCTTATGATGAAAATGCCAAATATATTTTATTTATTAACAAATCAATTACAATACTTCTTTGCTCAACCGTCAACAGCTTGACGATTGGCTTTTTGGGACACATTTCCCAACAATTCATTGTAAAGACTTCAAGTTAGTTGAAAATTTGAGAACGACAAGAGATTCCTAAATGTGGGAGATGAAAGCCAAGTTTCAACCCTGGTTTTAGGAGTCGTCGAGCTTGTTTTCAAATCCAATGATGTCATTTTAAGTGATTGTCACTATTGTCCATCTTTCTTGATGAATATAATTTTTGTTGGCCTTTTGATCAAAGATGGTTATAGTTTATCAATAAAAAATGATTATTGTGATATTATTGTTAGATGTGTGCCTTAGATGCCAGATTGACTGATACATTCCTGTACTAATGTAAGGGCAAATTTATAATTTTGACTATAAATGAATAAAAGGGTTATTCAACTATCACATTATGTACATTATGTCTGTGATACATTCTTTGAGTTAGTAGGAATGTTAATTCATATTTTTAAGAGTTAAAAATTTAAGGCATGAATTTACATAACTAACTCATAAACAGCTCCTGACCATAGGATCATCACGAGGATAGTGATCGATCTGGAAGGTTGATGTATGATCGCTTCCTTAGAGTAGATGAGTCTTGAGTCTATGGTATGGAGACACCAGAGCGAGAGTATAGATATTCATTGAGAATGAGAGTACTGAGCATGACCACCTCGAGCAGTCATAAGGAAGTCTACCTTCTCGTCGATGACTAGCTCGATACTGCAGCTGTGTGTCTAGTTCTTTGATCTGAGGTACATCGACAGTTTACCTTGAATATATTATAGTTTGACTATACCATAACTCGATCTCCTAGCCATTTGAAATCCTGAGGTGTATGTTGGCTGTAGCATATTCATTGTAGGAATCAGATCACACCAAGAAGGGATCTATCAACCTCGATAGATGAGAGGAGTAGTCCTATGATGATCGAAAGATCAAGTCTTTAAGCCCATGGCCATGGCAGAGTGAAATAATAGAAAAGAGTTTTCCATTAAAGTTTCACATCAGACTCGGATCAATCGATTGATTCATATGACTGATGTTGGGTTTGACGAGTTCACCTTAACCCTAATTCAATCGGGACTCATGATAGAAGAACTCAATCACATAGGTAGTTGCACCGAGAGGTTCATCTTTATTTTTGATGGGTTGTCACTATATATTGCTAGGTGTCACTGATAGATTTTGGGAGCAATTAGAATGATCTTGATGATCGATCATTCTAATTGTCTGAATCAGAAGAATTCTGGTCCATCGAAAGGAGTTTCGATGATGTCGATGATGAGATCATGACATGTCTCATTACCATATAGAAATGAACCTAACTGGGTCACACAAATAAGAGTTAGGGTCTAGATGTCATCAATTGAGCTAGCCCAATTCGATTGATTTGGATTAGATCCAATTATGTTCAAGAAAATCGTGCTAGCACACGATTGAGCCTAACTTTCTCCTCATGTAATCTTTTCTATCTCGACTGAGCCGAATATGATTTGACTCACCCAGAGAACCTTGAGAAGGTTTTTCACAGTCTGACTAGAGTCAGTCCAGCTCAAAAAAGTCTTGTCTTAATTCATGAGATAAATTTAAGACAACACCTGCTAATTCCTGTCACCTGTCATTTTCGTTTTAGGACATCGATCAAACGTTGACTTATGAATCTTGAACTGAAGGCCACTTGGCAAGAGGTCATGGAATAGTTTTTGTGGAGTGTCCACCTACTAAATTAGGCCTCAAAGTGGGCTCCAAGATCAGATTGGGCGTGCACCCCAAGTAGATAAGGATAGAGTCCCATGTGATGAGGACTCTATGCCTTGATCGACTCAAACTATTGGACGCCAATCTCACTGTGTTTATCCAGTGTTGGTACCAACAGTAGGAGGGTTTGGTGGGATTCTTATCTGATATGATCAGATGATATCACTCCATCAATCAAAATTTTTCCAAAATTAATTAGAATTTTCTGATTGGTCGAATGATGTGGCACTACAGGGTCTATTTAAACCCTGTCTGCGCCTAAGGTTTAAAAAATCTGCTCAATACCCAGCAAAAATATGAAACCCCTCCACTTCTCCACACTACCTCTGCTTCTCTCTCTCCCCTCTTCATGTCCAAGAAGTTGGGCATCCATCTGGTGCTTGTCCAAGGCATGGTGGCTCCCTGATCAGAAGGCTGCAGGGATTTGTCGAGAAGCTGCTACTCCAACTTCAGAAGATCTTTTGAAGATCTTTCATATCAGATCCAGATCTGATTTTTGGAGAAAAGATTCATGAGGAAAAGATGATTCAAATCCTACTTTAGTGGATACTGGTAGAGGCCAGGTGACTGCGTGGCTATTTTAGAACCTCGGGTGCTGCTGCGATCATCTACAGGGTAATCTAGTTACCCTAGAGGTATTTCTCTAATCCTCAAATTTTAGATTGAATTTTAGATTAAATATTAGATAATAAGAATCAGATCTAATAGACCTTAGATCTAAAATAAAGTAGAATAATTTTTTTTAAATATTTTACCCCAGATCTCATTAGATCTGGAAGATCCTACAAGAAAAAAAGCAGTTTTTCCTTCAACTGGTATCAGAGTCAGATTGATGGCTCTATTTCAGATCTAATTTAAATCTAATTTTTATTTTTATTTATTTGATATTAATAAATTTCAGATATCACATCAGATATGATTGGATCTAAAATCAAAAAATTTAAAATTAAATCTACGTAGATCTAACATGTATGAGATGCATGACTAGACTAGGAATAGTTTAAACTATGAATAGTCTTGAAATTTTATGTTTTAATATGATTAAAATATAAATTAGATATAATTTATTCTCTGAATTTTTGATATTATAAATATTATATTCAGATCAAAAAATAAAAAATAAAATGTAATTAATTCATAAGATTAATCTACTGCATGCCTAGACTAGTTGTAGAATTATTCTAGTAACTGTCTAGAATAGATTTTATATTGAATAGTTTAATTTAAATCTTATTTTTTAGATGTTATATGTGATGTATCAGATCTGAAAGTATGCTAATTAGATCAAATTTTAATACATGAGATGTATGCAAAAATATATAAGTTAGATCTGAAATTATATATGTGATATGTAACTTAGTTCTAACTAGTTTTGTAGTTAAATCAATATTTTTGATTAAGATGTTCCTCATGGCCGTCCAGTCATAAGAACAAAGTAGGGTTTAAGACCCTCTCCTTCCTTTCAATGGGGTGTTCTTATGGCATGTAGGGGTGCTGCGCGTTCATTCTTAATCAGAAATCAAACTTACTTTTCTGCAAAATCCTAGATCCTGAAATCCTAGAATTTATTTTACATATTTTGTTTATAAACTCAAGACTTAATTAATAAATTAAGCTTATAAAATTAAATTAGATCTAAAATTAAAAATTTCAGATCTAAGTCATTTTCATAAAATTGAGTTCGGGCTTGGGTAGCTCAATTAGGTCTAGCGGTTGATCAAATCGAATCAAAAGTTAGTTAGATGAGATCATGAAAGCTAATAATTGACCAGCTTAATAGGATTAAGTCTAGGTCAAGGTCGAATCACATTCATATGTGACTCGATCAAGTTAAGACCTAATTTGGCTCAATGGTTAGAGCCTGGATTGTAGGCTAACCCAATTGGTTCTGGTTCGACAATTTGGTGTCTAAGGTAAGTTGGGCAGATGCGATCGAATAGTTTTTAATTAGGAGCTACTCGACTCAAATGCATTTTTGTCGAGTTAATGACATATCCCTTCCACTGGTCTCACTTACCTGGCCATATGTGTCAACCCAGTTCTGATTTGAGGTGGCTAACAATTCGAGCTAACCCATGCCACAAGGTTAGTCATAATTGTTATGACTACGTCAAGTCAAGTTTAATGAGACCTAAATCAAATCTCCCTAAGAAAATATTAAGTCTAAGGTCTTTCACTATTGTGGATGTGCGGGCCCTTCCCAGGGTTGATTGTTCTCGGCTGGTTACAGTGGTTCAGTTGCACCGGGAAGATGCAACCATGTCCATTAGGCATTGGATGCTACGGATTAGAGGATGGGTTGTGCTCAATATTTTAGATATGGTGAGGAACTCAATCAGGAATCTAGTTCATGCAAATGGTGTGTCTGACTTAACTAAGGATTGGAGCAATATTCTGGACACGATGAGCTTCATGAATTAGAGACCAAGTTTTGGGTGCACCATGATTAGAGAATCATTGGATAAGAGTTGTCCACTCATCAGTTGATCCATCATCAATAACTGTTAAGTGAGGTGATGAGCCAGTCGGTGAGACTGCACCACCCACTAGAAATGACTAATCACGGAGATTTTCACATCTCTACCTAGGAAGTGTAGGGATCTGAAAAAATAGTGGGAGTCTAATTTGTTTAAAATTGAAATTCTTAAATAAATTGGTTAAGTTTGATTATAAAATCTAACTAGAAACTTTTGACTCTCTACAGAAAATATGTCTGCGTCCAACCCCCTGACCAAAATACTAGACACCCACAGATTGACTGGATCAAATTTCAAAGACTAATTGAGGAACTACAAAATTATTTTGGATTCGAAGAAACTGACTCATATCTTGGATTAGGACCTACCTACCATGCCAGCACGTCTGACTGCTGAACAGAGAGCATCTCTGAAAAAGTGGATGGATGAAGATAACAAAGTCAGGTACTATATGTTGGGTGCAATGTCTGATGACTTGCAGCGCCAACATGAGAATATTATGACTACCCACCAAATATTGGCTCACCTACAAGAGTTGTTTGGAGAACAAAGTCGCACAGCCAAGTATCAAGTCTGTCAAAGACTTTTTAAGGCTAAAATGCGTGATGGGCAGTCAGTCCAAGATCATTGTTTGACAATGATCAAGGACCTTGAAGAGCTTGAGAAGCTCGGTATCATCTTAGACAAGGATTTTCAGATTGATGTGATCCTTCAGTCCTTGTCCGATGCATATGGTCAGTTCATCATGAACTTCTATATGCATAAGATGCAGTGTACCTTGACTGAGTTAATGAACATATTGGTTACGGCTGAGCTTTCTTTGTAGAGTTCAAAAGACTTAGTACTTACTGTGGAGCGGACTTCTTCCAAGAGAAAGTCTTTTGGAAAGAAGAAAAAGTCTACGAAGAAGCAGAAGGTGGATGGGAAAAGGAAGAAGATGGAACCGAAGAAGAAGGCTGCTGAAAAGAAAAAAATATTTCCACTGCAATTCAGACGGCCATTGAAAACGGAACTATCCTCAGTACCTGACCACCCTGAAGAACAAGAAGGATGATTCTTCTAGAGGTATGCTCGTTATAGAATCTAATCTTATGATTTTCTCTGCATCCAGTTGGATACTTGACTCTGGTTCTAGTGCTCTTTTGTGCACTTCTATGCAGGGTCTTGAGGAGAGCAGGAGGCTGAGGGATGGGGATATGATCCTATGCGTCGAAAACGAAGCAAGAGTTGCTGCTGTGACCGTGGGAACCTACTCTCTGCGATTACCGTTAGGATTAGATTTAGTTCTCAGAGACTGTTATTATGTGCCTGTAGCAAGCAGGAATTTGATTTCTGTTTCATGTTTAGCACAAGAAGGCTATGTGATTAGCTTTCATAAGGACCATTGTAACATATTTTATGAAAATAATAAAGTTACAAATGATTTTCTTATTAATGATCTCTATCAGCTACATATTGATGTATCTGTATTTAATATCAAAAAAAATGTGAATGCCATAGAAATTAAAAGGCCTAGAGATAGTCTAAATGATAGGTATCTGTGGCACCTAAGACTAAGTCATATAGTGGAAGATAGGGTTAACAAATTGAAAAAATCCAGGCTATTGAGTCCGTTGACTTTCAAGTCATATCCAGTTTGTGAATCATGCCTTCAAGGCAAAATGACCAAGCTTCTTTTTGTGGGACATGGGGAAAGAGCCACAGACCTATTTGCCCTAGTACATACGGATGTGTGCGGCCCATTTGATGTACCGACTAGAGACAACTATGTCTACTTTATTACCTTTATTGATGATATGTCTAGGTACGGGTATGTGTTTCTAATAAAACACAAGTTTGAAGCCTTTGAAAAGTTTAAAGAATTCAGACATGAGGTAGAAAAATAAATAGAAAAGCTCATTAAGGTTCTTCGATCAGATCGAGGAGGTGAATACCTTAATCGGAAGTTTCTAAACTATCTTAAGGATAATGGCATAGTCTCTCAATGGACTCCACCTGGAATGCCACAACTCAACGAAATTTCATAACAGAGGAACCGGACCCTATTAGATATAGTCTGTTCCATGATGAGCTTCACGGACCTCCCTGAGTTTCTTTGGGGATATTGTCTCATGACAGCAATATATGTATTGAATAGGATTCTCTCTAAAATTATTCCTACCACACCATTTGAGATATGACATGATAAGAAGCCAAGTCTGAGTCATCTCAAAATTTGGGATTGTCTGGTTCATGTCAAGAGACAGCAAGCGGACAAGTTAGAGTTCAGGTCTTTTAGAGCTTAGTTCATAGGATATCCTAAAGAGTCATTAGGATACTATTTCTATATTCTGGAAGATCACAATGTGATTGTGAATCGACATACTATTTTTTTTGAAAAATAGTTTATTCAAGATAGTGGCATCGAAAGAATAATTAAGCTCAAGGAGAATGTCTTTCAAGAGCAACAAGCTAAGGAACCTGAGGAACCAAATCAATTAGAACCAGTCCTAACACAACCTCTTCCACCTCGTAGATCGATTAGAGTTTTCTGTCCTCTTGAAAGGTACTTAGGTACTATACAAGAGGAAGTAGAGAAAATATTCTTCATGGGAAATGGGACTCATGGTGATGACCCCAAGACCTATGATGAGGCGACATCAGATATCGACTACGAAAAATGGTTAGAGGCAATGAGATCAGAAATTGACTCGATGCACTCAAACCAAGTTTGGACCTTGATAGATCCACTTGAAGGTATTGTACCTATTAGGTGTAAATGGATCTTCAAGAGAAAGATAGGTGCAGATGGAAATGTGGAGACATTCAAGGCTAGGCTCGTAGCAAAAGGTTATAGTTAGCACGAAGACATTGACTATCAGGATACCTTTTCACCCGTAATCATGCTAAAATCCATCCGTACATTGCTTGCTGTTGCAGCCTATTTCGATTATGAAATATGGCAGATGGACGTGAAAATGACATTCTTAAATGGATATCTTGAGGAAGATATCTATATGGAACAGTCGCTTGATTTCACATTCAGTGATGATGATCACAAGATCTGCAAGCTGCAAAGGTCAATTTATGGACTTAAGCAAGCATCTCGAAGCTGGAATACTCGTTTCAATGATGTGATCAAAATATTTGGTTTCATCAAGAACGAGGAGGAACCATGTGTGTTCAAGAAAGTCAGTGGGAGTGCAGTTGTCTTCCTCGTACTGTACATAGATGACATCCTCCTAATTAGAAATGATATTTTTATGTTGACCTCAGTCAAAATATGGTTGTCTAAGGAGTTCTCTATGAAAGATCTAGGAGAAGCATCCTTTATACTGGGTATTAAGGTCTATAGAGATAGACCAAATAGGATGCTGGGACTTTCATAGAAGATGTACATAGAGGAGGTGCTAAAAAGGTTTAACATGAAAAACTCCAAAAGAGGTTTAGTACCTTTTAGACATGGCATTCATCTCTCCAAGAAGATATGCCCTAGCACACCTGAGGGGATTGAACGCATGAGCAAGATCCCTTATGCTTCGGCAATAGGAAGCCTCATGTATGCTGTGCTATGTACACGACCTGATATAGCCCATGCTGTGAGTGTCACAAGCAGATATCAGTCGAATCCAGGTGAAGAGCACTGGACTTCTGTGAAATATATCCTTAAGTACTTGAGAAGGACTAAGGATATGTTTCTAGTCTTTGGGAATGGAGAATTTCAGGTTCAGAGATTTACAGACTCAGACTTTATGTCTGATATAGATGATCGAAAGTCGACATCTGAGAGTTTATTCATTTGCAATGGTGGTGCAGTTAGCTGGAAGAATTTCAAGTAGACGGTGATTACTGATTTCACCATGAAGGCAGAGTATATTGCTGCATCGAAAGCTGTGAAGGAGGTATTCTGGTACAAGAAGTTTGTCGTAGAGCTTGGAGTGATGTCATCGGATGCCATCCCCCTTTACTGCAACAATAATGACGCCATAGCTCTTGCTAAGGAGTCAAGGTCTCACCAGAAGTCCAAGCATATCGAGTGGCGATTCCATCTGATCCGTGATTACCTCAAAAAGGGTTATGTCGAAGTTAGGAGAGTCAACTCCACAGACAATGTGGCAGACCCACTGACAAAGTCATTAGGCCAGCAGAAGATCGAAGCCCACCTTGAAAAGATGGGACTTAGATATGTAGCCAATTGGCATTAGGTCAAGTGGGAGTTTGTTAGATGTGTGCCCTAGATACCAGATTGGCTGACACATTCCTGTACAAATGTAAGGGCAAATTAATAATTTTGACTATAAATGAATAAAAGGGTTATTCAACTATCACATTGTGTACATTATATTTGTGATACATCTTTTGAGTTAGTAGGAATGTTAATTCATATTTTCAAGAGTTAAAAATTTAAGGCATGAATTTACATAACTAACTCATAAACAGCTCCTGATCATAGGATCATCACGAGGATGGTGATCGATCCGGAAGGTTGGTGTATGATTGCTTCCTTAGGGTAGATGAGTCTTGAGTCTACGGTGTGGAGATATCGGAGCGAGAGTATAGGTACTCATTGAGAATGAGAGTACTGAGCATGACCACCTCGAGTAGTCATAAGGAACTCTACCTTCTCGTCGATGACTAGCTCGATGCTGCAGCTGTGTGTCTAGTTCTTTGATCTGAGGTACATCGATAGTTCACCTTGAATGTGTTATAGTTTGACTACACCATAACTCGGTCTTCTAGCCATTCGAAATCCTGAGGTGTATGTTGGCTGTAGCATATTCATTGTAGGAACCAGATCGCACCAAGAAGGGATCTATCAACCTCGATAGATGAGAGGAGTGGTCCTATGATGATCGAAAGATCGAGTCCTTAAGCCCATGACCATGGCAGAGTGAAATAATAGAAAAGAGTTTTTCATTAAGATTTTACATCAGACTCAGATCAATCGATTGATTCATATGACTGATGTTGGGTTTGACGAGTTCACCTTAACCTTAATTCAGTCAGGACTCATGATAGAAGAACTCAATCACACAGGTAGCTGTACCAAGAGATTCATCTTCATTTCTGATGGATTGCCACCATATAGTGCTAGGTGTCACTGGTGGATTTTGGGAGCAATTAGAATGATCTTGATGATCGATCATTCTAATTGTCTGAATCAGAAGAGTTCTGGTCTATCGAAAGGAGTTTCGATGATGTCGATGATGAGATCACGACATGTCTCATTACTATACGGAAATGAACCTAACTGGATCACACAAACAAGAGTTAGGGTCTGGATGTCATCAATTGAGCTAGCCCAGTTTGATTGATTTGGATTAGATCCAATTAGGTTCAAGAAAATCGTGCTAGCACACGATTGAGCCTAACTTTCTCCTCATGTAATCTTTTCTATCTCGATTGAGCCAAATGTGATTTGACTCACCCAGAGAACCTTGAGAAGGTTTCTCACAGTCTGACTGAAGTTAGTCCAGCTCAGAAAAGTTTTGTCTTAATTCATGAGATAAATTTAAGATAACATCTGTCAATTCCTGTCACCTGTCATTTTTATTTTAGGACATCAGTCAAACGTTGACTTATGGATCTTGAACTGAAGGCCACTTGGCAAGAGGTCATTGGAGAGTTTTTGTGGACTGTCCACCTACTAAATTAGACCTCAAAGTGGGTGCCAAGATCAGATTGTGTTGTGATCCAGGTTGTGTGCCCAAGGTCCAGGGGACCAAGGCTAAGGCCAAGGTCCATCATTCATGAGGGCTTCATGGAGGCTCTAGGGCTAGTTGGGCCTTAGGTTGAAAGGCTGTGGGCCTTTCGGATTCTTAAGGTCTAGGTTATGTGGGCCTCAAGA
The DNA here is from genome assembly GCF_000442705.2 of Elaeis guineensis. Classification (NCBI taxonomy): domain Eukaryota; kingdom Viridiplantae; phylum Streptophyta; class Magnoliopsida; order Arecales; family Arecaceae; genus Elaeis; species Elaeis guineensis. Next base: position 44,865,893 of record NC_026007.2, on the reverse strand, counting down.
GACCAACTCTTTATGGACCAGGTCTGGACCCAGGATAGGTGAGATTAGGTCGAGTCAGGGGTGTACATGGGCTTGGGTTAACCTAATCTCCCATAGAGTTGGTCAAGAGAGTTTTGGGTTTGGGTCACTTGACCCTGTGTTTATATATACATGCACTGTATAGGTTTGATTAAGCCAAGGAATATGAAAACCCTTTCTCCCAAGTCTCTCTCTCTCTCTTCTCCCTCTCTGTTCAGCTATTCTCCATGCCCCAGGAGCAAGAAACCCTAGGGTTTCTTGCCACCAGGTCCAAAGAAGGTAGGAAAAGAAGGGGAGGCGCTAGGGTTTTGAGCCCCCTTCCCCTTTGTGCCGCCAACCCTTTTTGTCTCTCCCTCTCTTGCAGCCACCCAAAGATCAGGTCCAGAACTTAAAATCTCTTGCGAAGAGGTTGGTACAAGTTTCTTTTAGATCTGGAGTTGATCTGAGGTCGTTTGAGGCATGGGTGAGATCTCCATCAACAGATCTACAGGAAAGGCTGCAGCAGGATAAATCTGTAAGGTCTGGTTCTATCTACCTTCTTCTCTATCTAAAATATCCCAATTTAAGATCTACAAATTGAAAGACCTCGGTCCAGACCTGATCTGGTTGGATATCAGATCTTGAATTTTTTAGAGGTGATCTTAGAGGCGTTCTTCATCTGGAACGAAAGGCTGACGAAGAAGACAGCAACCAGGCTGATTTCGTCAAGGGCCTTCAATCGAGTCCAGAAGTCTCCAGATTTGTTCGTTGCTGGTTTTGCTGCATCCAAGGTCCATGGGAGGAGCCGGGATCGTGCTCCAATAGTTGGTATAAGAGCCACGATGGTGAGGAAGTGGTTCCAAGCATAAAAAGTTGAAGATCCCAAGTGCTGAAAATTTTCAGCAAGGTACCATCAAGGTATATTCTACACTTCTTGATTTTATATTGCTTGTTTGGCTTGGATCCAGTCATTGGCAGCAATATGAAGGTTGATTTCAAGAAGTTTGATGGCAAGAAAAATTTTTCTATGTGAAAAATCCAGGTGGAGGATCTTTTGGTGCAAGCAGATCTGGATCAGGCTTTGGATGAGAAGCCTGAGGGAATGACGGATAGACAGTGGGCATCATTGGAGAAGAAAGCATGCTCGGTGATCAGAGGATATTTGGCGGATGCGGTGTTGTATTCGGTGCTAGAAGAAAAGACCCTGAAGGGCCTTTGGTCGAAGTTGCACACCATATATATGGGGAAGAATATGTGCAACAAGCTAATGCTGAAGAAGAGGTTGTACAGTCTTCGGATGCAGGAGGGATCTGATGTGATTGGCCACATTCAGAGATTCGATCAGTTGTGCACAGAGTTGATGAATATCGGGGTGAAGCTGGATGAGGAGGACAAGTCTCTATTGCTTTTGTGTTCGCTGCCAGGATCATATGACTCTTTGGTGACTACACTGCTCTACGGTAAGGAGACTCTGGAATATGAGGACATGGTCTCGGTGCTGAGGTCTAATGAGCAAAAAGAAAAGTTGACCAGAGATCGGGCTCTCCAGGAGGGTTTGGCAGTAGGGGAGAGGACAGGTAGAGGCAGAGGCAGAAGCAAGTCCAGGGGGCGGTCCAAGTCCAGGAAGAGAAAGAAAGAGATGAAATGCTTCAAGTGCAACGAGTTCGGGCACTTCAAGCGAGAATGTCCACTATGGAAGAGCAAGAAGGGAGAAAGAAGTGGCTCATAATCAGTGAGTGCAGTTGCTGGGCAGCAGGTGGAGGATGATCTACTTGTGGTATCAGATGGTCACAGGCATTACATAGAGGAGTGGACACTAGACTCTGCGTGCTCACATCACTACACACCACACAGGACTTGGTTTGCGACATACACCAAGACAGATGAGGGATCAGTGACTCTAGGCGACAATCATCCTTGCAAGGTGGCTGGGATGGGGACAGTCAGGGTGAGGATGTTTGATGGGATTGTGAGGATATTGACATATGTAAAGCATATCCCAGAGCTGAAAAAGAATCTGGTGTCACTAGACTACTTGGAGCATAGTGGATACAGCTTCAGTAGTAGGGCTAGAAGCGGAGTATTAAACATCTCCAATGGAGCTATGGTGGTGATGAGAGGCAGGAGGTTGGACAATAATCTCTATCGCATGGAGGGATCTGTGGTGATCGGAGAGTCTGATACAGCAGCTGCAGCACAGGACCAGCAGGGGGCTTACAGGATGTGGCACTACCGCCTAGGCCACATGGGTGACAAGGGGCTGAGAGAGTTGAGCAGGAGAGGACTCATCTCTAATCTAGAGGATGGTGCTACAGGGGAGATCTGTGAGTCTTGCCAGATGGGAAAGCAGAGGAGAGTTCAGTTCAACATCAGTACAACCTGTAATGCAGCCCCTCTGGAGTTAGTACACACGGATGTGTGGGGACCAGCCTCAGTTTCAGCTAGAAATGGGGCCAGATACTTCATGACCCTGATTGATGATTTCTCAAGAAAACTCTGGATTTACTTCATGAGAGAGAAGTCAGAGGTCTTCACCAAGTTCAAGATCTGGAGAGCTGAGGTGGAGAAGGAGCAGGGGAGGAGCATGAAGTGTCTGAGGTCAGACAATGGCGGGGAGTACACCAGTAGAGAGTTTCAAGATTACTGTGAGGAGTGTGGGATTAGGAGACACTTATCAGTTAAGGGGACTCCTCAGCAGAATGGGGTGGCCGAGAGGATGAACAGAACACTTCTGGAAAAGGCACGATGCATGAGGCTGCAGGCAGGGCTTCCAAAGGCATTCTGGGTTGACATAGTTGACGCAGCGGGTTACTTGGTCAATCGGTCACCTCACACCAGGTTGGATGGCTGGCTTCCAGAGGAGGTGTAGTCTGGGAGGACAGTTGGGCTGGGCCATCTACGGATATTTGGGTGCACGGCCTATGTGCACATTGGAGCTGGTGAGCGGAGCAAGCTAGACGCTAGATCACCCAAGACGGTGTTTCTAGGCTATCCGCGAGGAGTTAAGGGATACAGGCTGTGGGATCCCTTGGAAAAGAAGGTCATCATTAGTCGGGATGTGACTTTTGATGAGGAGTTAGTCCTACGGAGGCGAGCAGGCATGGAGGAGCAGCAGGAGCAGGAGGAGGTCCAGCAGGATGCTGCTGGATAGCTTACCTCTTTGATTTTGCCTCTTGCAGGTACTACTGGAGGACATGACATTCAGGTGGAGCACCTACCTAAGGTGTCTCCACAGGTGGAGATGACTCAGATAGATGATCGAGGCAAAGAGGTCCAGCAGGAGCGAGCTGGACTGAGGATTGATATCGGTGTTGCCCTACACAAGCCCAAGAGGACCATCAGGCAACCGGATCGATATGGCTTTGAGGAGATGCTGTCATATGCCCTGGTGATAGTGAATGGAGACCCATATACATATCAGGAGGCTATTGAGAGCCAGGATAGAGAGCGGTGGGTCCAAGCGATGTCCGAGAAGATGTAGTCTCTCCACCAGAACCAGACGTGGCGATTGGTGCAGTTGCCACAGGGGAAGAGGTCCATTGGCTGCAAATGGGTCTACAGTCGCAAGAAAAGGCCTTCAGAGCAGGGAGGTATCAGATTCAAGGTGAGGTTAGTGGCCAAGGGATACTCTCAGAAGGAAGGCATCAACTTCAGCAAGGTCTTCTCTCCCATCGTCAGACATACTTCCATCAGAGTGTTGCTGAGCATTGTAGCAGCTCAGGATTTATAGCTGGAGCAGATGGATGTCAAGACGGTGTTCCTCCATGGGCATTTGGAGGAGAGGATTTACATGGAGCAGCCACCCGATTTCAGGGATCCAGGATCAGAGGAAAAGGTTTGTTTGTTGCAGAAGTCGCTGTACGGGCTGAAGCAGTCGTCGAGGTAATGGTACAAGCGGTTCGACTCCTATGTGTGCAGCATTAGACTTTCCAGGTGCGAGTTTGATCCCTGTATTTATGTTCAGTCTCTTGAGGATGGTTCTAGGGTGTTCCTACTCTTATATGTGGATGACATGCTTATAGCATGCAAGAGTAGGAAGGTTGTGCAGGATCTGAAGGCATCCTTATCTCGGGAGTTTGAGATGAAGGATTTGGGCCCTGCAAGGAAGATCCTAGGCATGGAGATTTTTAGAGACCGAGCCTGGAGGGTGCTGCATCTATCTCAGGGGGGCTACATACAGAAGGTCTTAGAGAGGTTCGGGATGAAGGGAGCAAAGCCGGTGGAGCTGCCACTTGCCGGTCACTTCAGACTCTCGAAGATCATGGCACCACAGACTGAGGTGGAGGCTCAGGAGATGGAGATGGTTCCTTATGCTTCAGGAGTTGAAAGCTTGATGTATGCGATGGTCTGTTGTAGGCCAGACAACGCTCATGCAGTGAGTCAGGTTAGCAGGTTCATGGCGCAGTCTGGCAGGGAGCACTGGAGAGCTCTGAAGTGGATATTCAGATACCTGGCGGGTTCAGTTGGAGTTGGCATCTGCTACGGATAGCGAGGAGGTGCAGTGGAATACTCTGACATGTCTAGGGAGGCTCAGGGGCTGATTGACGGTTATGTAGATGTAGACTTCGGTGGAGATGTGGATACCCGAAGGTCTATGACAGGCTTCATCTTTAGCCTGTATGGAGGTCCTATTTCTTGGAGATCGAGTCTGCAGCCTATCACGGCCCTATCCACTACAGAGGTGGAGTACATTGGGCTGACAGAAGCAGCTAAGGAGGCAATTTGGCTGAAGAATTTGTTGACGGAGATGAGCCTTACTCAGGAGGCCATTAGAGTGCACTGTGACAGCCAGAGTACACTTCTATTAGCACAGAACTCAGTCTATCATGCAAGGATAAAGCACATCGACATTTGGTATCATCAGATTAGGGAGCTTGTGGAGGATGGCGAGGTGGAGCTGGTAAAGGTACACACTAAGGAGAACCCAGCTGATGCACTTACGAAGGTACTTCCATGGGACAGCTTTCAGAGATGTGTTGAGCTGATTTGGCTGATAGACAAAGTGGAGCTGGTTGAGGCCTTGGGACATCAAGGTGGAGATTGTTGTGATCCAGGTGGTGTGCCCAAGGCCCAGAGGACCAAGGCTAAGGCCAAGGTCCATCATTCATGAGGGCTTCATAGAGGCTCTAGGGCTAGTTGGGCCCTAGGTTGAAAGGTTGTGGGCCTTTCGGGTTCTTGAGGTCTAGGTTATGTGAGCCTTAAGGGACCAACTCTTTATGGGCCAGGTCTGGGCCCAGGATAGGTGAGATTAGGTCGAGTCATGGGTGTATATGGGCTTGGGTTAACCTAATCTCCCATAGAGTTGGTCAAGAGAGTTTTGGGTTTGGGTCACTTGACCCTGTGTTTATATATACATGCACTGTATAGGTTTGATTAAGCCAAGGAATACGAAAACCCTTTCTCCCAAGTCTCTCTTTCTCTTCTCCCTCTCTCTTCAGCTATTCTCCATGCCCCAAGAGCAAGAAACCCTAGGGTTTCTTGCCGCCAGGTCCAAAGAAGGCAGGAAAAGAAGAGGAGGTGCTAGGGTTTTGAGCCCCCTTCCCCTTTGTGCCGCCAACCCTTTTTGTCTCTCCCTCTCTTACAGACACCCAAACATCAGGTTCAAGACCTGAAATCTCTTGAAAAGAGGTTGGTACAAGTTTCTCTCAGATCTGGAGTTGATCTGAGGTCGTTTGAGGCACGGGTGAGAACTCCATCAATAGATCTACAAGAAAGGCTGCAGTAGGACAGATCTGCAAGGTCTGGTTCTATCTACCTTTTTCTCTATCTAGAATATCCTGATTTAAGATCTATAAATTGAAAGACCTCAGTCCAGGCCTGATCTGGTTGGGTATCAGATCTTGGATTTTTTAGAGGTGATCTTAGAGGCGTTCTTCATCTGGAACGAAAGGCTGACGAAGAAGACAGCAACCAGGCTGATTTTGTCAAGGGCCTTCAATCAAGTCCAGAAGTCTTCAGATTTGTTCGTTGCTGGTTCTGCTGCACCCAAGGTCTGTGGGAGGAGCCAGGATCATGCTCCAATAGATTTGGTGTGCGTCCCAAGTGGATAAGGATAGAGTCCCATGTGATGAGGACTCTATGCCTTGATCGACTCAAACTGTTGGGCGCCAATCTCACTGTATTTATCCAGTGTTGGTGCCAACAGTAGGAGGGTTTGGTGGAGTTCTTATCTGATATGATTAGATGATATCACTCCATCAATCAAATTTTTTTTAGAATTAATTAAAATTTTTTGATTGGTCGAATGATGTGGCACTGCATGGCGCTGCAGGATCTATTTAAACCCTATCTGCGCCTAGGGTTTAAAAAATCTGCTCAATACCTAGAAAAAATGTGAAACCCCTCCACTTCTCCATACCCTCTCTACTCCTCTCTCTCTCCCCTCTTCACATCCAAGAAGTTGGGCATCCATCTGGTGCTTGTCCAAGGCGTGGTGGCTCCCTGATCAGAAGGCTGCAGGAATTTGTCGAGAAGCTACTGCTCCATCTTCAGAAGTTCTTTTGAAGATCTTTCATATCAGATCCAGATCTGATTTTTGGAGCAAAGATTCATGAGGAGAAGATGATCCAGATCCTACTCTAGTGGATATCGATAGAGGCCAGACGACTGTGTGGCTATTTTAGAACCTCGAGTGTTGCTGCGATCATCTACAGGGTAATCTAGTTACCCTAGAGGTATTCCTCTAATCCTCAAGTTTTAGATTTAATTTTAGATTAAATATTAGATAATAATAATCAGATCTAATAGACCTTAGATCTGAAATAAAGTAGGATAATTTTTTTTAAAATATTCCATCCCAGATTTCATTAGATCTGGAAGATCCTACAAGAAAAAAGGCGGTTTTTGCTTCAATTATTATGTATGATGTCACAATAATATGAGGACAATTAAGAAAAGATATCTATATTTTGTCATAGCCTGTAAGTGTAATGTATACTCCAAATAAATGTCCAAAGTTAGATAATATCACAGATGCCTATCTTTGGCATTGCAGGTTTGGTCGCATTAATAAGAGTAAGATAAATAGATTAGCACAAGAGGGTATCCTCAATATCAATGATTATGAATTATTGTTGATCTGTGAGTCTTGTCTTCTTGGAAAGATGACTAAGTCACCATTTACTAAAAAAGATGAATGAGCTAGTGAAGTTCTAGATCTAATATATAGTGATGTATGTGGACTTATGAATATTAGTACCAGAGGAGGGTATAGCTATTTCATTACATTCATAGATGACTTATCTAGATATGAGTATGTCTACTTGATGAAATACAAGTCTGAATTATTTGAAATATTCAAATAATTTTGTAATGAAGTAGAGAAATAAACTAAAATAAATATTAAAATTTTTTGGTCTGACCGAGGGGGTGAATATCTTTCCAATAAATTTCTGACATATCTTGGAGAGAATAGGATTCTCTCACAATGGACTTCTCTAGAGACACCATAGCATAATGGCATATCAGAAAGAAAGAATCGAATCTTGTTGGATATGGTTCGGTCCATGATAGGGTTTGTAAGTCTGTCGATCTCTTTTTGGGGATATACACTTGAGACAGCCTGTTATGTGCTCAATAATGTTCTGAGAAAGTCAATTAGTAAAACATCATATGAGATATGATCAAAGCGTAGGCCAAACCTCACTTACCTTAAGGTCTGGGGGTGTCCGGCTTATGTCAAATGATTACAAACTGACAAGTTCGGATCTAGGTTCGATAAGTGTAATTTTATAGAGTACCTCAAGAAAATGAGGGAATATTACTTTTACCACTCTGCTAAACAAAAGATATTTGTCAGCAGTAAGGTACACTTTTTGAAAAAGAAGTTTCTTAATGAAGAAATAAGTACCTCTAAAGTCGAGCTTGACAAAGTTCGATAGGTAGAAGAACCAACACTAGTGATTGAATCTGAATCAGATTTGATTAGATCAAATCTGGAGCCCAATATAGAAACATCCTTAAGGCAATCTGATAGAGTGATAAACACTTAATTCAAGTCATTTAAAGCAGAAAATTATAGTTAATTTATTTTATTTATTAAGAATTTGATGCTTCTTTTTATGTTTTACAGGAAAGGTGATCGTCGATACAAAGAGTCCGATTCGTAGATCAAAAAGACTCAAATTTGAAGAAAATTAGACTTAAAATAAAATTTAAATAAAAGAAGGATGCATACGGTATTATAAAAAATGAAGATACTATGCAAAGAATCCAAAAAGAATATAAGCATCATTGTAAAGAAACAAAAGTTTCTTTTTGGAATAAAAAAAAGGAGTGTTCACGTATGGTTCACGTGGCATGGACGCGCGGGCAGGCGCGCGGGCGAATGCGAGTGCGGGCGTGAGGCAGGCGCGAGCGCAGGTGTGAGACGGGCGCGGACGTGAGGCAGCGGGCGCGTGGGGTTCGTGGGGACAGATGAACAGATGGAAGGAAAAAAATATATATTTGGAAATATTTCAAGAGAAAAAATTTGTATTTTCTTTATTTGCTTATAATTTTTTCATCTCATCCGTCCATCTTTTAGTCTTTAGTATTTTTTTTAGTCCCACATCGAAAAACCATGTAAAACTCCTCCCTCCTAACACCTATAAAAAGGCTTTTGTACTCTTATTGGAGGGGGAGCCCAAAAATTCTTCTAGAGCCTTGCATAGAGGAAAAGAAAGGGACTACTCCATGAGCAGCTAGGCTAGCAGTCTCGGAAGTGGAGAAGAAATTTTGTAACGACACAGAGATGGTTTATTGTTCTAAACTTTCTTGTATTTCTTTATATGCAATAAAGATTATACTTTTTATTTAAATCATCATGAGTTCTTTATTTGCTCTTTTTCATATATTTTTATTTATACTTTCTTGTTAGATTAATATTAGGAACAACTTTTATTTTTCGGAGATGCACCGTGATCTACGGGTACGGGGCGTGCCGAGGAAAGAAGAGTTGTTTACCTAGTACTTTCTGGAGACATACCGTGATCTACGGGTACGGGATGTGTCGAGAAAAGATAGATATTTTTCTTAAGATTAATCGTATCTATTTAATTAAAAAAGAGATACAACTTTGTTAGTGCAAAATTAATTCAAAACTTTCGAGCTCTGTATTTTCTAATTACATCAATTTTAAAATAATTTATTTTCTAAATCAAAACAATGCTTCTTTTTTTTATTTTGTAATCTCAACTTAGCCCAAGGTCCCTGAGGATACGATCTCGACTCATCCTACCTACGTAGTGAGTAGAGTTATTTTTGGTGCTATCAACGACTATGCATCAAATTTTGGTGCCGTTGCCGTGGACCTTGGCACGGTTGAATTAAAAAAAAAGTCACTGACATTTCATAACACTTAAATAAAATAGTGTAACCTCAAATATAAAAATTTCTAACTTGATTGGACATCTTATTTCTTTGCATCTCATCTCCATAATTAATCTTAAGGGCAATAACCTATTAATCAGATAAGGTGGGGATTTGATCACCCTTCCTTGGTCCAAAAATCATAACCTTCATTCTGCATTAAACCAATCCTTAATTTTAAAATCAACTAGACGTCAGCCCTAGGAATTTTGAGCTCAATAGGATAAGAAAGCTCTAGAGTTGAACCGAGTGCAGATTGGTTAATTGCTCGGTGTCTAAGGCAAGTGGTTAAAGAAAGTGATTTTCAATTGGTTCCGTTGACTGACCTGGCCAACTCAGTTGGTGTCTAAAGAAAGCAACGAGCAGGAAACCTCCCACATCTTACGCTTATCTGGCCGAGTCAGTTAGTCAGTCTTGAGCTTGGAGTGCTCAAAGGCGGTCTTGGAAGTTAGGAGCTGTCTAGATCTAAGTTAACCTTAGGATAGAGAGTCTATGCTTGTTTAAGTTGATTGCAATTAACATCTAAACATTAACTAATTTTTCTCTTTTCATAGATTTAAAATTCTTAGGTTCTTCTCTTTAGATTTTCTTCATTCTTTTCTCATTTTATTATAAATATATATATATATATATATTATAAAAAATAAAATTTTTTGTGTTTGCTCTAAAGTATAATTGTAAGGTATATGCTTGGTCATAGATCGTTACAACCAGAAATCCAACCTTTTGATCCAGAAATAGAAAAAACCTTTAGAGCCAATAGACGTAAAAATATGGACTGAAATCAGGAGAATGATCCACCCAGGCAATTGAAGGAGTACTTTACTCCTTTCACATACACCTACTCTCCTTGTATTCAAGTGCCCCCTGTGGAGGCCACTCAATATGAAATTAAGTCCAGTATAATCCAAATGTTACCTTCATTTTATAGACTTAGTAATGAGGACCCATATAAATATCTTGAAGAATTTCTTGAGATATGCTCAACTGTCAAAATTCACAACTTCTCCGATGATACTCTTAGGTTAAAATTATTCTCTTTCTCACTTAAGTACAAAGCCAAATAATGGCTACATACTTTGGATTCCATGACTATATCAACCTGGGACCAGCTGTAAGGAGAGTTTCTCAAGAAATATTCTCCCATAGGAAAAACTAATCAAATAAGGAAAGCCATAACTAGTTTTTCCCAATTAGATGGAGAAATATTTCATGAAACATTGGAGAGATTAAAGGACCTTATTAGAAAATATCCCAACCGTGTTGTACCCAAGTGGTAGTTAATCTAATATTTTTATGATGGGCTATTTGAAAGACATCGACAAATAGTCGATGCATCATGCGGTGGGACATTCATGCTGAAAAGTGAGGATGAGGCATGACAACTATTTAAAATTTTAAGTGAAAATTCATTACATCATATGTTTGCCTCTATTAGAGATAAACCCATGTTAAACCCAAAAAGAGGTGGAATATATGAAGTAGGAAATACCATAGATATCCATCATAAGGTAGATGAATTATCCCGAAAGTTAGATCGATTATTAAGTATAGGACAGTCACCTTCTCCATCCCGTCAGATACAAGATATATGTGCATTGTGTTTGAGCCCCACTCATTGTGTGAATGATTGTCTGGTTGCACCACAGTTTTTTGAACATATACAAGAACAAGTCCATCAAACCCAAACTACTCATAGACCAGGGAACAACCCCTATTCTAGTACGTACAATCTGGGATGGAGAAACCATCCAAATTTCTCATGAAAATCACAACCAGTGGTTCCTCCGGTGCAACAAAGATCCGGTTACCCGGATGTAACTTTTAGGCATCCATCCCAGCCACAATACCAGAACCCTCCTCAACCCACTCCGAGTACTCGTAGCTCGGCTTTCGAAGAAAAGGTACTGCAAGCACTTAAAGGACTAGAAATGAATATCCAACTCCTTCACTCCCATATGCAATCAATAGCAAAGCTAGAGACCCAGATAGGTCAGCTAGCAACAGCTTTCAGTAGGAGGGAAGAAGGCAAATTATCTAATCAGCCTATTAATAACCCAAAAGGACAGTACATGGCTGAAAGCTCCATTAGTCTTGAAACTTTTTTCGAACATGCCAAATCGATCATGACCCTTAGAAGCGGAAAAATCTTAAATCAACCTGAAGTAATCCAACAACAAGAGCAACCAATTTCAGCTACAACAGAAAAGAAGAAATCTGAAGAGAGGAAAGAACCTGTTAACCCAGCACCTGCACCTAAAGCTCCATTTCCCAGTGCTTTAGAATCCTCTCTGCCTCTTGATAAGAAGGGTATAAAAATGAATGAAATGTTGGAACTGTTTAAACAGGTCCAGATAAACTTACCTCTTCTCGATGCCATTAAGCAAGTTCCGACCTATGCCAAATTTCTAAAGGACCTGTGTACATAGAAATAAAAATCAAAGGCACAAATACCAAGAAAAGTCCACCTAACTGAGCAGGTCAGCTCAGTTTTCCAGCAAATTGCCCCACCCAAACTGAAAGATCCAGGTACCCCAATTATTTCTTGTGTCATAGGGAACCTCACGATTAAGAAGGCATTATTAGATTTGGGTGCAAGTGTCAACCTTCTTTCGAGCTCTGTATATGACCTATTTGGATTTGGAGAGTTAAAACCCATGACAGTGACCTTACAACTAGCAGACCGATCTATTAAGGTACCCCGTGGAATGCTGGAAGACGTATTGGTGAAAGTAGATAAATTTTACTTTCCTGTTGACTTTCTTGTGCTGGATATGGAATCTGACAGCAACCCCAACCAAATACCAATCATCCTAGGTAGACCCTTCTTAGCAACCGCTAATGCTTGTATAAATTGTAGGACTGGAGTTATGGATGTATCTTTCGAAAATAAGAAGCTAAGGTTAAATATTTTCAATGCATCTTTGGGACCACCTGTGTACGACCATAATGAGATCAACTTGTTAGAGGAAGTTATAGAAGATAAAGCTCCTGCTTTGCTCAACTCAGATGCTTTACAGGCATGCCTAACACATTTTGGAATGGATAATTTTGATATTGATGGATACACTGAAGAAATATATGCTTTGCTAGAACCTCCCAATTTTAGCACCAATCCCCCTTGAACTGTAAAGTACGAGCAATTATCAATTCAATCAAGCCCTCGGGTACCATCCTTAGAAGCACCACCTACTCTAGAGCTAAAGCCTCTTCCTACCATGCTGAAATATTCATTTCTTGGATCCAATGATATCCTTCCAATGATCATTGCGTCTGACCTAACCAACGACCAGGAAGACAAACTTGTCGGGGTACTCAAAAAGCATAAAGAGGCTATAGGGTGGTCAATTGCTGATTTGAAGGGTATAGATCCTTCTGTTTGCATGCATCATATTCACTATAAGGTTGAGGCAAAACCACATAGGGACATGCAACGAAGATTGAATCCGAATATGTGGGAAGTCATGAAAAAGGAAGTAGTGAAATGGCTAGATGCTGGAATTATCTACCCAATTTCAGATAGCCAGTGGGTTAGTCCAACCCAAGTAGTACCTAAGAAGTCAGGTATTACCATAATAGAGAATGATGAGGGTGAGTTAATTCCTACTCGTGCAACAACTGGTTGGCGAATATGTGTGGATTACCGAAAGCTGAATGCCGTTACTAGGAAAGATCATTTTCCTTTGCCTTTTATTGACCAAATTTTAGAACGGTTAGCAGGACAAAGTTTCTTCTATTTTCTAGATGGATATTCGGGATATAACCGGATCTCGATATTTTTTGCTGATCAAGAAAAGACTACCTTCACCTGCCCCTATGGCACCTTCGCTTTTCGACGTATTCCATTCGGGCTCTGCAATGCACCCGCTACATTTCAATGGTGCATACTGACCATTTTTTCGGATATGATGGACAAATATCTTGAAGTTTTTAGAACGGTTAGCAGGACAAAGTTTCTTCTATTTTTTAGATGGATATTCAGGATATAACCAGATCCCGATATTTTTTACTGATCAAGAAAAGACTACCTTCACCTGCCCCTACAGTACCTTCGCTTTTCGGCGTATTCCATTCGGGCTCTGCAATGCACCCGCTACATTTCAATGGTGCATACTGGCCATTTTTTTGGATATGATGGACAAATATCTTAAAGTTTTTATGGATGATTTTTCTGTGTTTGGAACCACCTTTAAGGATTGTCTCCATAATCTTTTCAAAGTTCTTAAACGGTGTATGGAGACAAATCTTGTCCTAAGTTGGGAAAAGAGCCATTTCATGGTGTGAAAAGGAATTGTATTAGGACATATTATTTCTGAAAGAGGGATCGACACTCATGTTAAGATTCGAGCAGGAATAGGATAGACACTCTTTTAGCATCTGGTTGAAGACGTAAAACTTAGCACTTTTTGGGAGGCAACCCAACGATTTTTTTTTTTTTTTTACTTTACTACAGCTACAGGAATTTAGAACAAGAGCCTATTAATCAATGAAGCTATCTTCACCTTCTGAAGCAAAATTATCCCAGGTGCACTCTCTCCTTTTATTTTCTTTGCTTTCCTACTCCATTGAGGATAATATAGATTAAGTTGGGGGGGAAGGAAATTAATCAAATCCTCGAGTATGGTCAGAAATAATTAGTTTTGTGTATCCAAATTTTATTTTGATTAAGAGTCAATTAGACATCCTAATCAATGAATGATTAACGATCAAGATAATTTTAGAAATACTAAGGACTAAATTATTAAGAAAACTCAATGAATGGTAGAGTTTAGACTAGATCAAATTTTAGGAGTGATTCTACAACCCTCTTCTACTGATCTCAATAAAGAATCTGCTTCATGAGAGATTGGGTGGAAAGGTCGAGGTATGCAAAAATTCTCCTTAAAATTTATATATATATATATATAATATAAAAAAATATATATAAAAAAAATATTGGTTTCCTACTGAGTAACCGGGCTCCTTCGCCTAAGTAAGTGTTATGGTTCGCGTAAAAAGATAGGCAATGTTAAAAAAAAAAAATAGTGGATAATAAGGGGACTAAATTGCAAGAAGATAATAAACCTCTCTCACATTAAGTTAGAGGATTTAAAGAGTAAAGTGGGAGTTGGTGAAAGAAAAGCTCTTGAAATTTTTTTAGTTAATACTCAACCACTAATTGGGTCAAATTGATAATCCAATGAAGTATCTCTTTAATGGTCTGACCAGATATCATCTACCTTTTGGGATGTCTAACCTAACTTTGTATTCAAGACCGAGTCGGTACATAATGCTGATATATCTATCTTACTCGAGGACGAGCAAAATTCAAGTTGGGGGGTGTGATAAACACTTAATTTAAGTCATTTAAAGCAGAAAATTATAGTTAATTTATTTTATTTATTAATAATTTGATATTTTTTTTTATGTTTTACAGAAAAGGTGATCGTCGATACAAAGAGTCTGATTCGTAGATCAAAAAGACTCAAGTTTGAAGAAAATTGAACTTAAAATAAAATTTAAATAAAAGAAGGATGCATACGGTATTATAGGAAATGAAGATACTATGCAAGGAATCAAAAAGGATATAAGCGTCATTGTAAAGAAACAAAAGTTTCTTTTTGGAATAAAAAAAAAGGATTGTTCACGTATGGTTCACGCGGCATGGACGCACGGGCAGGCGCATGGGCGGATGCGAGCGCGGGCACTAGGCGGGCGCGAGTGCGGGCGTGAGGCGGGCGCGAGCGCGGGTGCGAGGTGGGCGCGGACGCGAGGCAGTGGGCGCGTGGGGTTCATAGGGACAGACCAACAGATGGAAGGAAAAAAATATATATTTGAAAATACTTCAAGAGAAAAAATTTGTATTTTCTTTATCTGCTTGTAATCTTTCCATCTCATCCGTCCATCTTTTAGTCTTTAGTATTTTCTTTAGTCTCACATTGAAAAACCATGTAAAACTTCTCCCTCCTAACACCTATAAAAAGGTTTTTGTACTCCCATTGGAGGGGGAGCTCAGAAATTCTTTTAGAGCCTTGCATAGAGAAAAAAAAGAGACTACTCTATGAGCAGCTAGGCTAGCAGTCTCGGGAGTGGAGAAAAAATTTTGTAATGACACTGAGATGGTTTATTGTTCTAAACTTTCTTGTATTTCTTTATATGCAATAAAGATTATGCTTTTTATTTAAATCATCATGAGTTCTTTATTTTTTCTTTTTCATATATTTTTATTTATGCTTTCCTATTAGATTAATATTAGGAACAACTTTTACTTTTCAGAGATGCACCGTGATCTATGGGTACGGGGCGTGCCGAAGAAAGAATAGTTGTTTACCTAGTACTTTCTGGAGACACGTCGTGATCTACGGGTACGGGGTGTGCCGAGGAAAGATAGGTATTTTTTTTAAGATTAATCGCATCTATTTAATTAAAAAAGAGATACAACTCTGTTAGTACAAAATTAATTCAAAACTTCCGAGCTCTGTATTTTCTAATTATATCAATTTTAAAATAATTTATTTTCTAAATCAAAACAATGCTTCTTTCTTTTATTTTGTAATCTCAACTTAGTCCAAGGTCCCTGAGGATACGATCTCGACTCATCCTACCTACGTAGTGAGTAGAGTTATTTTTGGTGCTATCAACGACTACACATCATAGAGTATCACGTCAGCCGGACAGATACTTAGGTTTCTTGATCTAGGATGGGGATCCTATTGAGTTCGATGAGAACAATGAGGATCTAGTCACCTACATGGATGCGATGCAGAGGTCCGATTCTAAAAAATGGCTTGAGGCTATGAAATTCGAAATAGAGTCTACGAAGATCAACGATGTGTAGACATTGGTTGATCCACCTGAAGGAGTAAAACCCATAAGGTATAAGTGGATCTTCAAAAGGAAAAAGGGTGTAGATGGAAAGGTGGAGACTTATAAAGCTCGTCTGATTGTCAAGGGGTATCGTCAACGTTAAGTATTGACTATAACGAGATATTTTCTCCAATGGCAATGCTCAAGTCTATTCGGATCATGCTTGCGATAGCAGCATACTTGGACTATGAAGTCTAGTAAATGGATGTGAAGATAGCTTTCCTAAATGGAGAGTTGAACGAAGAGGTGTATATGATACAGCATGAAGGGTTCACATTTACAGATGAGTCCAAGGTGTGCAAGCTTCAGAGATCTATTTATGGATTGAAGCAAGCATCTCAGAGTTGGAACATACATTTTGATAAGGTGATCAGAACATGGCTTCATTAAGAATGGAGAGGAACCCTGCATATATAAGTGGGCTAATGGTTCAGTAATTATAATTTTTATTTTGTATGTGGATGATATTCTCTTAATCGAAAATGATGTCCTTGCATTATAGGGAGTAAAAGTGTGGCTGTCATCACAACTCTCCATGAAGGATTTGGGAGAAGCAGCCTACATCTTAGGGATAAAGATCTATAGGGATAGATCTAAGAGGTTGCTCAGACTCTCCTAATCTATATACATAGATACCATGCTGAAATGGTTCAGCATGGAGAAATTTCAAGAAAGGTTATCTTTCGATAGACCATAGAATTTTTCTCTCGAAGAAAGATTGTCCGACAACCCCTCAAGAGAGAAAGCATATGAGTAGAATCCCATATGCCTCGATAGTGGATTCTATAATGTACGTCATGACATGTACGAGATCGGATGTGGCATACTCACAGGAGTAGTGAGCAGATACTGATCAAATTCAGATGAGAACCATTGAAAGGTTGCAAAAATCATCCTTAAGTATTTGAGAAATACTAAGGACCAGTGGCTCGTTTATGAAGAATCTGACTTGAAACTCATGAGATACACTGATTCTAATTTTCAGTCAGATCGTGATGATAGCAAGAGCGTGTCGGGATATATTTTTATCCTAAATGGTGGAGCTATCTGCTAAAAAAATTTCAAGCAGCACACTATGGCTAACTTAATATACGAAGCAGAGTATATCATGGTATCTGATGCTGCAAAGAAAGCTATGTGGCTAAGAAAGTTCATCACCGAGCTTGGAGTGGCACCTTTCATCGATGGTCCAATTCTGCTTTATTGCGACAGTACTGAAACCATAGCTCAGGCCAAAGAGCCGAAGGTACATCAGCGGATGAAGTATATTCTGCATCGCTATCATTTTGTTCGAAAGATCATAGATCGAGGTGATGTCAATTTTTAAAAGATCGATAGAAAGAAAAATCTGGCTGACCCATTCACTAAAATCTTTGCGATAAAGGAGTTCAAAAATCATAAAATGAAGATGGATATTCGATACTGCACTGATTGACTTTAGTACAAGTGGAAGTTATTAAAAAATATGTCTTAAAGTCAATCATCAGTCTATTGATGGTTGTGCTATTTGATGTAATTGTATATGAATTAATTATTAATAAAATATTTATTTGATAATTTTTATCGTAAGCTTGTACATCTTCTATATCAAACTTCTATGTTATGATGAAAATTCTTAAAACTATTTTAAATCGATAAAAGAAGATTTATCGTTTAGTCCTTAAATGAGTTTGTGATCAAATGATATTTTATTACTAGGATGATAGACATATCAAGTGTAGGTCATTGTGTACCATATAAGTTAGTTGTCCTCTTAACTAAGAAGCATGGAGATGCTGGTATGGCATGCAGGTGAAATGTAAGAGTATATTTCATTGAAAGTAACCAACTCTGGAGCACTCTGCTGTCAAGAGTTACTCCAAAGGAATATGGATATAAGTATCCCTCCAATCTGAGATCACCACGATGACTTGCAAGCAACTCACTGTGCTTTGGTACCAGACTACCTAAATTTTTAATTCAGGATCAGAATGTTTTTGGGCACAGTCAAGCACTTGTGAAGTCAGTGCATGAGTTAAGATGGAATTTACCACTCTAAGGGATTGGAGAGAATGCTTTGTATTTCAATTTAATAAGACCTTAGCCAGGACAGTCCTTGTGAGGAGTCACAAGATTTATTAAGTTGAGATGCATAATGGATGTATTGTTGGGAGTTGATAGTTTAAACTCTAAGTCATCCTTGCATCAAAGGTCAAAGGGATGAATTATATGGTAACTGTATCCAAGTAGGTTCTTAAGTATTGCTTTGCATACATTCGACCTATCCGAACATCGGGTATCATTACAGATGGTTACTTTGATTGGTATAAAAATCTATTTCTATGCTACCAGCTTAGGTTCAAACCTATAGGATCACACACATTAGTTCTTCTCTGATAAGATGGCTGATCTGAAGAGTCCCATTGGACTGGGACTCTGGTGAAGAGTCCCACTAGATGGAGACTCTGGTGAAGAGTCCCACTAGATTGGGACTCTATCATTATTAGGGGATTAGTTAGTGATTAGATCACTAATTAACTCAATTTGATTGAGCATTAAAGTCTAGATCAAGTTTGATTGAATTGGATTCAATCAGGTTAGGTCCGATTAGGTTATGAGATGACCTAATCGATAAGAAAGAATTGATCCTAATTTGATCGGATCTATGGCTCAATTAATTTATTAATTTGATCAAGTTTAATTGAGATTAAAGGAGCCTAATTGATTAGGTTTATCATGTTTTATTTGAGTCTAATTGGATTGAGTTTGAAAGAAATCTATTTGGCTAAACCCTAGAGTCCTAAATGAATGGAACTCTCTCTCCCTTTGCGCCTCCCCTTCTCTCCACACCTACTTTCATCACACAAATTGTTTTGTGCACTAAATAATCTATGCCAAAGCCTCCTATTGTTGCCCATTAGTGATAGAATTAGGTTTGTTTTAAGTTGAATTCAAAAGGTTTGAATTTAAACCTAAAACTTTATCCTTATCTTTCCACATGCTGGCCCCTTATGAAGGATGCCCAATATGTGCGACAAAGAGAAAAAAAATCCTAATTTTTTCCATACCAGCCTTGGTCGGCCTCTTCTTTCATCTAGATATGGATGGGTTAAGTGGCGTTTGATTTAAAATTCAAAGGGAGTTTGAATTCGAATCAAACAACTCCTTATCTCATCCAAGTTTGTTTTGTGCGACAATCATAAAATGGTTATAATTTTGTATGCCAAATGAACTCTAAGTTTTACCATGAGATACCAGAGAAAAAGAGGGGCCAAACATCTCTTTTGGGGTGTGAGGTTTGGGGTGGGTTTTTTATCTTTTTGGCATGAGCAAAGGAGGAGATTTATCTCCTCTCGGGTGAGAGACCTAGAATCATTCTAGGATTTTTGGTTGAAAAAAAAATCAAAGAGAAGAGAGTCTTCATCTGATTTTCCTCCACCATCTAGCATCATCCTCTGATCTATCTTCAACATCAAAAAGGTCCGAGGTGATCGAAGAAGGAGATCAAATCAGATCCGCCATCAGAAGCTGACTGTACAAGCTAGCACTCTCACAGAGGGCTGATCGGTCCGAGGGCTTCATATGGACCATCCATAGAGGCTAGATGCTTGTGCATCTGTGAGTGACCAGAGAGAACTTTCAAATCCATGTTCTCAATCGTGGAGTTTGACTATCCATGCTCAGGTATTGGGTTTGAAATCTTCACTGTGGTAGATTAGATCTATCACAGTGTGCTGATTTTTATTCACATGCTTGTTGTTTTAAATTCAGATTTCATACATGTAAATTCATGTCATAGATTCATTTATAGAAATTTTAAGATTAGATCTTATACATGTATTTATAGATTAAATAGTTTAATATAATATTTTTTCACTGTAAAATTTTTGAAATGCATGCATGAAACCCCTGCGCATCCCAACAAACCTTGTCCTCGAGATGGTAATATCAAAAATTGCTAATCTCTTGCTACTACAAGCATGGAGTTTATGTATTAGATTATACAGCCAGCACCACCTCACCATCCTTGTCAATCACACTACCATCAAAATTGACCTTGAGGAAGCTCGGGAGTGGAGGCTCCTAGGTGAAGGGCAATGCTTGGATTGCTCCAACAGTGGATGGGGACTCTTATATGTCCTGAGTTATCAGATGTTCTCCAACACAAATAGATAATCTTGGTAGCCTGAAGCATAGCCCTTTCTAGTATGAACCTTAGTGGATGACTACAATTTTCAAAGATCCAAGCATTTCTAGCTAGCTAAATGTGGTAGGCAATATATATAAATCCCTCTAATGGTAGTAGTTCTGGAGGCCGATTTGTTAATACTACCCCTTAGGTGCAGAAGGAACATATTAGTAGGTGTTTTTGACTAAAAAAGCTACTGTGGGGCACCAACGGGCCTCAAAACATGCATAGCTCACCTGCACTAAAACAAGACATGATTCACAAACTTCTCGACATCACAATAGTGGCAGACTGGAGGGATTATCATCCCGCACCTACACAACATACTTGCAGTTGGAAGGGGACTCTAGGCCATCTTCTAGATGAATAGAGCAACTCACGGATGGGCACCCAACCTCCAAATCCAGGCATAGTCCTGCCTCTAGGCAATCTCTCTTTTGAAGAGCTCATAGAGATCCATAGCTCTCAACTCAATTCCCCAAGAACATCCTTTGTAAAGGATGTTAACCTTGTCTTCAATTCAACATATAGGGGCAAAATTACCTAACTTTGGCATTTCCCCAAAAGTTGTGGTTAATTTATCAGATTGTCACTTAGGTCCATAGACTGGACCTGATCTAAAACACACCTATACCTACACGTACCTTTAGACTTACAATTTAAGTACAGAGAAATAGACCCATTACAAGAGAAGAGATTTTTAGCGATGAAATTATTTATGATAGATAGAATTTTCATCGCAAATAATAATATCAATGATGGTAAAAAAATTTTATTGATAATAAAAAAATATTTATGATGAATAAATTTTTTCATCGTAAATAAAAATAATTAGCGACAAAAAAATTGCTTACGTCATAATAAACAAAATATTTATGATAAAAATTTTTATCATAAATAAGAAAATATTTTTTAAATAAAAAATATAGAGATATTATCGATGAAATTATTTTCATCAGAAATACTAAAAATGTTTTGATGAAATCAGGTTTTGCATCATTAATAACATTATTTACAATAAATTTTTTTCATCACTAATAAGTCAAAAAAAATAAAAATTAGATATTTTTAATTATTTATGATGTAAATTTTAGTCGCAAATAATTTAACTATTTACGATCAATAAAGATTTTTTATCACAAATTAAAAATATTAATGACGGATAATTTTGTTGTTAATAGTTTAAAAAATTAGATAAATTAAAATTTTAAAATAGAATAATTAGTTACGATGAAAATATAACATCGTAGATAATAAAATATTTATGATGAAAAATAAAATTTTCATCAAAAAATATGAGATATTTATGATAAAATATTTCATCACTAATAATTAAGAAATTAAAAAAATATAAAATTTCAAAAAGTAAGTTATTTGCGATGCTAATAAGCTTTTTTTTGCGATAAATTTTTAGATGAAAATAATTTATAAATAAAAAATTAGTCATTTTCTTAATAATAAAAATATTTTCATCACTAATATGAATATTAACAACAAAAAAAAAATTTCATTATAAATATTCAAATTTTAAAAATTTAAAAATAAAAAATAATTTATGATAAAATATTTTCATCGTACATAATGAACTATTTGTGATGATAAATCGTATTATCATTGCAAATCTTCGATTATTAAGGATGAATTATTTTCATCACTAATATTTTAAAAAAATAATTTTAAATTTAAAAAATTAAACTATTAATGATGCAATAAGCTTTTTTCATAGTTAGAATAAGTTTTAATGATGAAATATTTCATCGCTAATGATTAAAAAAATTTAAAAATTTAAAAAAACTTTTATATTGAAGGATATATATTATAATAAATATTATTATATTTATAAAAAATTATAAGATAGTTTTGAAAAGTAATATGAGCAAAATAAAGTTATGTAGAATATCAAGATATGTGTATATAAAAGGCATGTAAAAAGTCATGGCCTGTGAAAATTATGTTGTCGCAAATGTTGGGGCATGGGAGGGTCGAAGTGGATGGGGTTGATGAAGGCATGCTCGAGGTGATTACTTTTATTTCTATTTTTACTTTTTATCATGGTGTTTTTTCTTGTGGTTTTTGTCATTCTAATATGCCTTTCTCGAGTCTCTAATTGTTTACATTCAAAAGTTATGTTTTCAACCTTTAGTTTTAATCCAAAAATAAGATAGATAAATATCAATTTATTTAGTGTAAGATACAAAATATTATTCTATTTATATTATATAAAGTAATATATAATTTTATATATATAAATCAATATATAATATTGATTTGGAGTAAAATGAGTATGTCGATTAAAATCTTTTTCTATCTTTGCTTGATTAGTCTATTTTGTGTTTTGAGGTTACCCTCTCTAAAATACCTCTAGACCCCCAAAAGTGGAGGTAAGATTTGATCCTATTTCAATTGATCCAACAACCAAAGACTTTACCAACTTAATATGTGTATATATATACATATATACATACACACACATACACATATATATGTATATAGACACACACATATATATACACATATGCATACATACATACATACATACATACATATATATATATATATATATATATATATATATATGTATATATGTGTATATATATATGTGTATATATATATATGTATATATATATATATATATATATATATATATATATGTATATATATATATATGTATATATATATATATGTATATATATATATATATATATATGTATATATATATACATGTATATATATATATGTATGTGTATATATATATATATATATATATGTATATATATATATATGTATGTATATATATATATATGTGTGTGTATATATATATATATATATATATATATATGTATATATATATATATATATCTATATATATGTATATATATATATATATATATATATATATATATATATATATATACACATATATCACATATATCATTGCATTATCCAAATTAAATTTTTTTTGAACAATTATTATGGAATAAAATTTTTATCGCTAATTATATAAATAGTGATGAAACAACTTATTTTCATCGTAAATAATATTTTCTCAGGGCGTGAATTTTTCCAGCAAAAAATTTTTTTTTGACAGAAATTGTTAGTGATGGAAAAACTTTTCTATCGCTAATAACGTTATTAGAGATGAAAATATATTTTTTATCGTAGATATTTTTTTTGTTCAATTTATTTATAATGAAAATTAATTATTGATGATGAAAAATTACGTTGCTAATACCTCGTGCCCCTTCACGTCCCATCAGAAAGCTACTTTTCTTCCTCTCCCTCTCCTCCACGGCATTCAGCCTCCCGCATTCTTCTCTTGCATTCTTTTCCCCACCTCCCTGCCTCGTGCGTCCCCTCTAGCTTCCTTCACCATCTGGAGCTCTTCCACCGCTGTCGTTGCTGCTATCGAGGTGAGTCGTGTTGAGCTTTTTTTTTTTGGATTGTGTTTGGGCTGGGGACGGGGATGGGGAACGGTGCGGGGTCGATGTGCTGGGCACGGTGCCAGCATGCCGAGGACGGCCGCCTGAGCCGGGAGGTGGTTCGCGGTCATGTGGGGCCTGCGGGCTGCGGCCATACTACGGTCGATGTGCCGCAGCTGGCGTGCCGTGGATGGCCGCCTGGGCAGGGACGGCGGGCCTGCATGCCTGCATGACGGGGCCTACGGGCCTGCATGCCGGGACTGACATGTCGAGTATAGTGCCGGCATGCCCGGGACGGCCACCTGGGCATGGATGGTGGCCCGTGGCCGTGCGGGGCCTACGGGCCGTGGTCGGTGTGCCAGAAACGGTCGCCTGGGCTGGGATGGCGGGCCTGCGTGCCTGCATATCTGGGCCTACATGCCAAGACCGGCGTGCCGGGCACGATGCCGGCGTGCCGTGGCTGGCGTGCAGCAGCTGGCATGCGTGCTAGGGCCTAGGGCTGGGGCGAGTTAGGTCAGGCTGGATCGGGTCAGGTCGGGCTGGGGCTGGTCGGGTGGAGTCTCGTCAGGTTGGGTTGGGTCGAGTCGGGCCGAGATGGGGCGGGTCGGGCTAGGTCGGGTTGGGCTAGGGTGAGTTGGGTGGAGTCGGGTCCGGTTGGGTCGGGCTGGGGCGAGTCGGGTGGAGCTGAGTTGGGTCGGGTTGGGGTGGGTCGGGTTGGGTCCAGTCCGATCCATACTGGGTCAGGGATGGTAGGGTCTGGGCTGGGTTAGTTTCGGGTCGGGCCGGAATGAGGAGGGTCGAGCCGGGTCGAGTCGGGTTGGGGCGAGTTGGGTGGAGCCGGGGTGGGTCAGGTTGGGGCAGGTTGGGTTGATCTAGGGTGGGTCGAGTCGGGTCAGGTCGGGTCGGGTCCGATCCGTGCCGGGTCAGGGATGGTAGGGTCTAGGTCAGGTCGGTTCTGGGTCGGGCCGGGATGAGGCAGGTCAGGTTGGGTTGAGTCAGGCTGGGGCAAGTTGGGTGGAGTCGGGTCGGGTCGGGTCGGGTGGAGCCGGGGTGGGTCGGGTCGGGCTGGGGTGAGTCGGGTGGAACTGGGTCGGGTTGGGCTGGGGCGGGTCTGGTGGTGCTTGGGCAGGTCGGGGCGGGTCGGGTCCGATCCAGTCCGTGCCGGGTCGGGGATGGTAGGATCCGAGCCGGGTCGGTTTCGGGTCGGGGCGGGTCGGGGCGGCCTGGGATGAGTTGGGTGGAGCTGGGTCGAGTCAGATCGGGGTGGATTGGGTGAAGTCGTGGTGGGTCGGTTGGGTCGGTCCGATTCGTGCCGGGTCGGGTTTGGTCGGGTCGATCCAGTCCGTGCCGGGTTGGGCTAGGGCATCCAAATTATTATAATTATTGCATATTATTATAATTATTGTATATTATTATAATTGTTGCATATTATTTTTTAGTGTTACTGCTGAAGTTAGTTAATTATTTAACTGATTATTTTTTCACTAACATAATGCACATTGCTGTTACTTGTTATAATTAAATTATTTTATGTGCTGTTTTGTATGCTGCTAAAATTATAAATAAAAAAGATATTTCTATTTTAAAGAAAATTTTATTGAAATTTCTAATCAAAAAATTTTAATACGAAGTTATTTCTTTTTGATAAATTAAAAATCCATCTTCGAATGCACATTCAAAGATGATACTTAAATTACATTGAGCCATAGATTCCTGTTCAAGTTTCGATCTTCATCAAGATCGAAACTTGGATGTTCTGTATTTGAGCTTTTTGAAAAAATAATAATATTATTATTATTAATAGTTGATATTTTATTTCATTATGTTATTTAATTTTTATTATTATTATATAATATTATATTTATTTATATCTCAATTCTTGCAGATATAGCACCAAGAGATAGATGATGATGGTCGCGTTCACAGTTACCTGCAGACAGCTCGAAGGTTGAGATGCCTTCACCGATCTCCATGGCCTCACCGGCTCCAGTGTCAGAGGGTCCTGCACTAGCAGGTCCCAGTGAGCCGACTATGACTGAGCCGGGTCCCAGTGAAGCGGATCCTAGTGAGGCTGGTTCTAGTGGTATTAATCATTACACTTTATATATAATCAAATTTGATTCTTTTATTTGGATCATACTAATAATTTATTTATTATTGTTTCAGATCAGTCTACATCAGTGGTTAGGCGAGGGCGAGGTCCATCGAAGAACCTCGTTTTAGAGCGTTGGAGACGTGAGCATCCGGGATAGCATCTCCGGATAGAGATACCAGGCGGCTACACCAGACCCATTAGAAGATGGTATGAGCCATGGCAGATTGAGCTGGACATCATATGCCGCAACTATGCCCTGGTGATGCTCTTCGATTGGCGTCATGTTGTCCTGGCTTAGAGACAGATTTTCTACACTTACTTACAGGTAAAATAAATTATATTATAAATATTTAATTTGCATAGTATTCTTCTAATGTTTGTTATTAGCTGGGTGTATTTGACATCATCGATTTTGAGGATGATCGTGTGAGGCGAGTGATCGATACCCATCTATCTTTGAGCTTCAAGGATTATCGTGGTCACATGCATCAACATTGGTACCAGATGGTGCAGGCTGATGGGCAGGAGGCAGCACGGCTACAGCCCTACGACAGCATTACCATCGACATTTGGACTACCATATGCCAGCATTACGAGGATCCGGCATATCAGGTTATACATCTAAATTCTTTTTTAGATTTTAATGACTTAATCATTTATTCTTAAATTATATTTGTTATCTACTAATTTTACTGCTAATTTTACAAAGACGATGTGCCCAGAATGCGATGAACCAGACGAGACAGACCATGCCATATTGTGAGGGTTCGAGATCATTTGCTCGCCATATGGAGCACATGGTACATATTTTTTAAATTTCTAATTATGATATATTTCTCTAATTATTTAAATTTTTTTTAAATAATTCTCAAATTACAGAGAGATGCTGAGAGTGGCGAGCTTCCTAATAAGATCAATATCTACCAGCGGACCCACCAGCGACGGTTGGGGGAGTGGACGATGGAGAGCCAGGAACTCTTTGTAAGTTTTTTTAATTAATTTTTTATTCATAATTTGATTTTTATTAAAAAATTAAAATAACTCTAATTTTTATTTTCAGGATCGTATGACCGATATGAGATCCCAACCTATCCCTGAGGGCTTGATCGCACCCACAGATGATGAGATCTATGATCAGGTGCTCGGTACGAGACCCTATTATGTTAGGAGTTTAAGATATGGAATCATTGCTCCTTCATCTTCACAATCATCTAGGATTTAGATCCATTCTACATGCCAAGCTCGGTTGATGGAGGTGCAGAGGTAGGCTGCCGAGGATCGACAGTAGGCTGAGCAGTGAGCTCAGGAGCTGACTGAACGCATCGACCAGTATCAGCAGTTTCAGATTCAGATGATGAATCGGATGGCACAGATAGAGCAGACGATCCAGATGCTGAGGCAGCAGTAGGTTGGTTCGAGCTCCATCGTCGATCCGAGCTCCATCGAGCATTCCCCATCCTCACCTCGTTCTCCACATGTCGATATGTGATGGCTCTTTGATATATTTATTTTTAAAACTCTTATAATTTTAATTTAATATAATAAAATAATAAAATTTATTTATCATTTTATTGTGCAAATTTTTTATTTAAATTTTTTAAATTATAAAAAATATTATACATATAACTTAAAAATATATATCCAAGATTTTAAAAAAATAGTTAACGACAAAATTATTACCGATGAAATATTCATCGTAAAAAATTTATAAAAATAATTTAATTTTTTAAAAAATATATAATTAATAGTGATAAAAAATTTTCATCGAAAAAATACTTATTAGTGACGTAAAGTTCCATCAAAAAAATATTTATTTACGACGTAAATATTAGTCACTAAAATTTTTTAGTTATTACTTTTTTATTAAATAAATTTGTTTTTGATAAAAAATTTTTATCATTAAAAGTGAATAGTAGTGATGAATATATTTTCATCGCTATTAATTATTATTAGGGACTGTTATTTTTGTCGTAAATTATTTTTTTATGAATAATTTTTTTTATTTTTTATTTTTTATGATTAAAATATTTTATCATAAATTAAGGTTATTTGCGATGAAAAGTCTTATCAATGATGGTATTTTTTGTGATAAAATTTTTGTCGTTAATTATTATTAGCCACAAATTTGACTTATTAGCGATAAAAATTTTTCGTAACTAATAACTTATTTTTTTGTAGTGACCGATCATATATTAGGTTATAGGATTGGTTTCTATGAACCTAGCCAGGCCCAGATTCAGACTTAAACTGAATAAAATAGTCTGCATGGTAAACAGTGCATAGTTTTACCAACAAAAAGAAAAGCATACTTTTGCACTTAATGTTAGATGTATGTCTTAAAAGTCAATATGACTGACACATTGTAATAAATCTATGACATAATTTTATACTTAATTCATTGATTTGATCAATAAAGGATAAGTTTGATTTTTATTCAAGTGTGATATGTCCTTGAATCATCTATGGAATCAATACTTTGATACATATTCTCAAGGTGTTGAGAATTAGAGGCATGTATAATTAATTTCTAAATACTCCTAATCATAGTATCATCATAAAGACAGTAATCGATTCAGATAGGCCGACGTACAGATCACTTCCTTCGAAATAGATGAGTCTCTGATCTACAATGTAGAGACACTGAGTGACGAATGTGGATAGTTGTTAGAGAACAACTACTAGTGAGCGTGACCATATGAGAGATCATTTGGATTTTTACTCGATCATCAGTGATTGTCTCGATGCTGTAGCTGTGTGAATGGTCCTTTGACTGCGATGGTATGACTACTCACAGTGAGATTACTGGAGTTTAACTAACACATAAACATGATCTCAATGAGTCCTTGTAGTGGATGTTGGCAATAGTTGATTCACTGTAAGAGTAGGGTGCGCATCTAGATGGAATCTATCGATCTTGATAAAGAAAAATAGTCCTATAAGATTTAAGAGGCTAAGTCTGAGAGTCTGTGGCCATAGCAGTGTGATTGATGAAAAAATTTTTTCATAAAGATCACAATTAGACTTGAGCTCATCGAATCTATCATATGACTGATGATGAGATTTGATGATTTATCCATGATCTGCCATCTAGTCGGGACTCACAATAGAGGGACTGAATCACATATGAACTACACCTTGAGGTTCTTTTTTAGTTCTGCTGGGCTGTCACTACATACTACTAGATATCACTGGTAGATAGTGAGAGCTCATTAGGATTGCTCAGGATCGACAATCCTTGATGAGTTAGAGTGGAACTGTTTTGACCTACTGAAAGGAGTTTCAATTTGATGCTATGATAAAGATTATTGTATATCTCACTACCAGATAGAATTGAATCTATAGGGTCACACAACAAAGAGATTAGATCTGAAAAAAATAATTAGACTTATGAAGTCTCAATTAGATTTAGAGAAATTCTATTGGATTCAGGATAACCTTGCTAACATATGGTTAAATCCAATTACCTCTTTGCATTTGAATTTTTTATTTGATAAGATTAATTTAAGTTTAATTATCTGCTAATAATCTAAATGATTTAGATTTATTGGGCTCCAATTGTTGGGTGCCGAGGATTTTGGATTAAATGAATTAAGGATTCAAACCCTTAATCATTTTTTTTGATACTTTTGATTGGGTGCCACTTGATTTGATCAAGTTGGATGTGGACATACTAGAGAAGGCGTGTGGACCTGATTGGGATGTCCCATGGTAGCCATGTGGCATATGTATTTGTGGGTGCAAGGGCTCCAAAAGTTGGCATTTAAAGGATCTCATAAAGGGGGTCAAATAATTAAAAGAATAAGGATTCATAATGCAAGTAGGACTTGTATTAAGTGGTTGTTTAGTTTTGAATAAGATTCAAACTTTATACCTATTTAAATGGGCCTTCCCTAAGGCTCCTTAGCTTTGAATTTCAGTAGCCCATGCCTCCCTTAGAAGCTCCCCATGCCCCCTCTCTCTTCTCCCCCTCTTCTTCCCTTGAAGTCCAACGCCCAAGGTGTTGGGCATCCCACTTCTCCACACTTAAGAGGAGCTTGGGTATCCCTTTGCTTGCTGATTTTTCAGTCCTTGATTGCTTCATAATCAAGAAAAGAAAAGTAAGAGAAAAAGAGAAGAAAAGATCAAGGAAAGAATCAAAGAGTTGATCACGATCCAGGCTTTGCTCAGATTCACAGGCTGATTGTTCTTAGAGAAGAAGGATCAATACCAAAGAGGGCTAGTCCAGACTGATTCTGAGTGGATACCCATAGAGGTCGAGCACTTATATGGCTAAGAGAGAATTTACTTTCTTTTAAATTTAGATTTGAAGAAAGAAATTATGAAATAAATATGTGATTCGATCACATATTCAATTTCAGTATAAAATTCAACATGTGTTCAATTTCAGCATATAAAGTAGATCTTTGTGTTCTATGTTTTATGCATACATGATTAAGATTAAAAGATATTTTAATCTTCTATTCCACTACATTATTTAGAAAAAATTTTTTGAAACATATATACATGTCCTGACATGAAATTTCAACAATGGTATCAGAACCACAGATTTTATATGTATGAAATTGATATACATATTTTAAAAAAAGTTTCAAAATCTGATTTTTCTTAATACATGAGATGTATAGATGATTGCTTTGACTATAAATTTTTTTTTAGATTTAATTTTTAGATCATATAGTTGATATGTGTTAGCATGCATAGATCTAAATTTTATTCTAGAATAATTTCTAGTTCATGTTTATGCGATATATAAATGCATGCATAAATTAAAAATTTAATTTAATCTAATTTATGATTCATATATGAGATATATGATTGCATATTTAGATCTAAAAATTATTTTCAATATGATTCATGATTTATATATGAGATATATGACATATGCTATGATCTGAATTTTTATTTAGATTTGAATTTTATATACATATATGAGATATATGCTTGTACATTAAATCTAAAAATTAATTTTATGATTTAAAACTTGCTTTTCATGCAAAGAATTTAGATCTAAAATTTAATTTTAGAATCTGAAATTTATGTTTATGCATGAGGATTTTGATCATGAAAAAATCAAAAAATAGATCATGTAATTAAGTAATTACACAATGAGTCTTATTCGATTAAGTAATTAATCAAACTAAATCAAGTATTGATTAGAGTTAGGTCAATTAAGTTATAAGATCAAGCAATTATTGTTGATCAAATCGATTGAATCTCATGTGTAGAATCGATTAATCTAAGGACCTAATTTGACTTAATGGCTTAAGCTTGATTTGCTTAAGCTAACCTATTTGGATCAATTGACCTATTGGTGTCTAAGATAAGTAATTGAGAGATGGTTATTTAATTGATCTATTCATTGATCTGGTCAATTTATTGGTGTCTAAGAAAAACAATGGGGGACCCCCACTAATCTTCACTTACCTGACCAACTTGGAAGATTGAGTCCTGAATAAGATTACTTGATGGTTTGGTTTTGCCCATGCTAATTAGATTGATCATATGATGACTAATTAGATGAGATCTAAATCTAAACTTCTCCATGAATATTAAGTCCATAGGTCTTCTGTCGTTGTAGATGTGCAGGTGTGCTACTGGTGTTGATTATTTTCGATTGATCACAGTAGTTCAGTTGTACTAAAAATATGCAACCACTTTATTAGCAAAGAGTTTCTCTAGGATAAGGATGGGGTTGGATCCAATAACTGTTAGGTGAGGGATCCAATGACGGCCTTGCACCTATTTTGAATGATGGGTTGGGCTTAATTAAGGAGTGTGGTCAATAATTGTTAGGTGAGCCTACATGACTTAGAAATTAAGTCACTGCAATATGCTTAAAGAAATATTTGGGCAACAAGTTGTTCATGCATCGATGTGCGTGTTATCAATAACTATTAGATGAGGTACATGATACGGTGGGACCTAGCACCCACTAAGAATCTAGTTGTCGCGTTAGGATTTTTATTTTTCATCGAGGGAGTAGAGGGATCCAAAAAATTAGTAGGAGCTATTATTTGCATCTTAAAATTTCTAAAAGCAAATATAAATTTAAAGTACAAAAGTCTAATTTGAATCTCTACTCTCACAGTTAAACAATATCAGCCTCAAATCTTCTAGCCCGCATTCTTGAATCTAATTATTTGATCGGAGTAAACTATAAAAACTGGCTAAGAAATCTCAAGATTGTTCTAACTTCTGAAAAACTAGATCATGTACTCGATCAGAAATCCATAGTGCTACTAAACCATCCTATTGCAAAGCAAAAAACTACTTATGAAGAGTGGACGGATGAAGACAGTTGGGTTAAGTGCTATGTGCTGGCATCCATGACAATTACAGAACCAGCATGAGTATATATCCACTGTCAGGGCTATGATCACTTACCTA
Organism: Elaeis guineensis; assembly: GCF_000442705.2. NCBI lineage: Eukaryota > Viridiplantae > Streptophyta > Magnoliopsida > Arecales > Arecaceae > Elaeis > Elaeis guineensis. The sequence continues at coordinate 44,833,633 of NC_026007.2, read as the reverse complement.
CAAGAGTTGTATAGTGAGCAGAGCCATATAGCGTGCTTCAAAGTATCCAAGAGATTCTTCAATTTGAGGATACACGAAGGACAGTTAGTCCACGAGCACTATATGACAGTGATCAAAGATATCGAGGAACTTAGGAAGCTCGGACTTGATATGCAAAAGAAATTATAGATAGATTTGATCCTTCAATCCCTTACTAGTTCATATAGTCAATTTATTATAAATTTTTATATGAACAAACTTGATTACACTATATCCTAACTGGTCAACATGTTGGTCACTATGGAGAAAACTTTGAAGAGTTTAAGGGATACTGTTCTTGCTGTGGAGCGGACTTCTTTAACCAAGACAAAGTCTAATTGGAAGAAGAAGAATAAATCTACTAAGAAGTAGAAGAAAGAGAGCAAGCCAAAGAAGGATGTTCCAAAGAAGACTGAAGCAAAAGAAAAGTGCTTCCACTGTGATGCTAACGGCCACTGAAGGAGAAACTGTCCACTCTATCTGAAGAGCCTAAAGATCAAAAAGGATGATAAACCTGAAGCAAAATTCGATGCAGGGGTAAAATGGTAATTTTAAAACTTTTTCAAAATTATAATTTTATAGCAGAAAATATTAATTAATCTAATTAATTAACATGTGTTTACCCTATACTAGGATCTAAATATGATATACAGCATGCATGCATTTAAATTTGAAATTCGAATTTGAACAGTAAATACTTTACTGTAATGTGTTCAGAACACAATACCTTTGTGCGGGTAGTAGATCACCGCAATCTGATCATCGTCAAGAGAGTCTGATCATCACGATGCAGCCACATAGTGTGTCTGGCCTTTACGGATCGTCCACATGAAGCTCCCGATCTGATCGACTCCTCACGAGTGCTAACTTGTTGTAGAGCCCTTTTGACAGCCGATGCTGATCGAACTCCTTCGATCGATGTCTGTCGATTCTTTGGATGCTCTGGATCATCAGCAGACATGCTTGAGAGGATGTTGAAGATCTTTCTAAAATTTAGTGAGCTCACGATACTCGTAGCTCACCTTCTCACTTCCCGAACCCCAGGCTGAAACCCTAGGGTACACTAAGAAAATCTCTGCACCCTTTCTTTTTTTTTTCTTTCTTTTTTTCTCAGAAAATTTTGGACCTTCACCTCATGTAGAAAGGTCCCTCACGCCCCAAACTTTCTCTCCAAAAAATTCTACGCATGCCCCACCTTTCTTCCCTTTTTAAAACAACGTCGAACGTGTCTTATCCGCATGAGAGGATAAAGATAAGTGGTTGCACATTTGAATTCAAATTGAGTTTGAATTCAAATGCAAACCAACTCATCCCTATCCACTTATGGCATGAGAAGAGAAGGGTGTGGACTCTTTGTGCAAGGAAAGGTTTCATGAGAAACCTTTTCTCGTGTAAGTTATGTGGCGCACAAGATGGATAAGCATGAAGGCATAAGAGATAAGTTATCCATTCAAATTCAAACACGCTTTGAATTTGAATGGTTAACTAATCAGCTTTATCCATCCATATGGCACACAAAAGTGAGCGTGGGGAGGGCTTTGCGTGAGAAAAAATTCACAAGAAATTTCTTCTCATGAATTCAAATGGGCGTAGTGGATGTGAGGTGGCACAGGGAGTTTGGGTCAAGGTGGTTTCATTATTTAAACCAACCTAATTGAACCAAATAAGTTAGGCCCAATTAGACTAATTTAAACCTAACTTAATTAGACTTAATTAGGCTCAATAAAATCTTAATCAAATCAAAAATTGATTAAGCCCAACCCCTAATCAAATTAGGGACCAAACCATCTCGATGATTAGGTCAACTCTTAACCTAATCGGGTCAAACCCAACTGAATCCAATTCAATTGGACTTGATCCAAAAATAATTACTCAATCAAATTGAGTTAATTAGTGATCAAATCATTAATTAAACCTCTCATAAATATTAAATCCAAATTCGATAGGCAATCGGATATCAAAGTCCATCAATATGAAACCTTGATCGATGAATCCCAAACCAGTGGGACTCTTGACCTCGGTACCCAAAATATGTGGGACTCATGATCAGAGAATCCTGATTCTTGATCATAGTGTCCCAGACACATAGAACTCATAGTCCATGAATATTAGGACTCTTCATCAGCCATCAGATCAGATAGGAACCTCTAATGTGTGTGACCCTGCAGGTTCGAACCTAAGCCGGTAGCACAGAAACCAATTCCTATACTAATCGAAGTGACCATCTAGCAATGGTACCTGACATTCGGATAGATCAAATAGTCATAATCACAACACTCAGAACCTACGTGAATATGGTTACTGTATAATTCATTCCTTTTGACCCCTGTGTTTAAGATGACTCAGGGTTAAACTGTCAACCCTGATTAGATCATCCGAGTCGTATTCAACTCAATCAGTCCTATGACTCCTCACTAGGACTACCCTGGCCAAGATTTTGCTAAATTGAAATACGACTGTACACAGCTCCTGAACTGGAGTGGTCAATTCCATCTTGACACACGCACCGACAAGTCAAATACTTGACTACACCCAGCAGCCTTCCGTCACTAAATTAGAAATTTAGGTAGTCCAGTGCCTAAGTGCAGTGAGTTGCTTGCAAGTCACTGTGACAGTCTCAGGTCAGAGAGAGATTTATATCCATATCCCATCGGAGCAAATCTTGACAGCAGAAATAGCTTCGGAGTTGGTCACGTTCAGTACAGATGTACCCTTACATCTCACCTGTATGCCATACCAGTGTCTCCACACTCCTTGATTAAGAGGACAACCAACCTATATGGCACACAATGACCTATGCTTGATAAACATTGTTGTCCTTGGTAACAACATATCATTTGGTCACGAATAGGTTTAAGGACTAAATGACAAATCCTCCTTTGTCGAGTCTAAATAGTCCTAAGGACTTCACCACAATATAGGAGTTCATTAGAAGATGACAATTTATGATAAAAAATATCAAAATAACTTTTATTTATTTATAATTTTTGTACTAATACAACAAAGAAAACAACCATCAACAGGCTGACGATTGGCTTTGGGATACTATTCCCAACAATCTCCCACTTGGCCTAAAGCCAATCGGTGCAATATCTAATACCCATCTTCGACTTGAAGTCATCGAACTCCTTCACCGCAATGGCTTTAGTGAATGGATCAACCAGGTTCTCCTTTCCGTCGATCTTCTGAAGGTCGACGTCTCCTCGATCCACGATTTTTTGGATGAGATGGTAGCGGCGCAGAATATGCTTCGTCCGCTGGTGTGCCCTCGGGTTCCTTCGCCTGAGCAATGGCTCCAGAGCTGTCACAGTAGAGCAGAACTGGACCAACAAGGGAGGGTGCTACTCCGACCTCGGTGATGAATTTTCTCAGCCACACTGCTTCTTTGGCAGCATCTGATGCAGCGACATACTCCACCTCGCAAACTGAATCAGCCACAGTGTGCTACTTGAAACTTTTCCAGCAGATAGCCCCACCATTAAGGGTAAAAATAAATCCTGACACACTCTTGCTGTCATCGTGATCAGACTGGAAACTAGAGTCTGTAAACCCTATAAGTCTCAAGTCTGATTCACCATAAACAAGCCACTGGTCCTTAGTATTTCTTAAATACTTCAGGATGGTTTTAACAACCTTCCAGTGATTCTCTCCTGGATCAGATTGGTATCTACTCACTACCCCTAGTGAGTATGCCACATCTGATCGTGTACATGTCATGGCATACATGATAGATCCCACTACTGAAGCATATGGAATTCTACCCATACGCTCTCTCTCTTGAGGTGTTGTCGGACAATCCCTCTTTGAGAGAGAAATTCCATGGCCTATCGGTAGATAGCCTTTCTTGAAATTCTCCATGCTGAACCTTTTCAGCATAGTATCAATGTACGTAGACTGGGATAATCCAAGCAACCTTTTAGATCTATCCCTATAGATCCTCATCCCTAGGATGTAGGAAGATTCTCCCAGATCATTCATGGAGAATTGTGACGACAGCCAAATCTTTATTCTCTGTAATGCAGGGATATCATTCTCGATTAAGAGAATGTCATCCACATACAATACAAGAAATACTACTACTGGATCATTAGCCCACTTATAAATGCAAGACTCTTCTCCATTCTTAACGAAGCCATACGTCTTGATCATCCTATCAAAACGTATGTTCCAACTCCGGGATGCCTGCTTAAGTCCATAAATGGATCTCTGTAGCCTGCACACCTTAGACTCATCTGTGGATGTGAATCCTTCAGGTTGTATCATATACACCTTTTCGTCCAGCTCTCCATTTAGGAAAGCTGTCTTCACATCCATCCGTCAGATTTCATAGTCCAGATGGGCAGCTATCGCAAGCATAATCCGAATGGATTTGAGCATTGCCACAGGGGAAAACGTCTCGTCATAGTCTATACCATAACGTTGACGATATCCCTTGGCAACCAGATGGGCTTTATAGATTTTCACCTTTCCGTCTGCACCTCTCTTCCTCTTGAAGACCCATTTACAACCTATGGGTTTTACTCCTTCGGGTGGATCAACCAATGTCCACACATCGTTGACCTTCATGGACTCTATTTCGGATTTCATGGCCTCTAGCCATTTCTCAGAGTCAGGTCTCTGCATTGCATCCATGTAGGTAATCGGATCCTCATCATTTTTATCAAGTTCGACAGGATCGCCGTCTCGGATCAAGAAACCATAGTATTTGTCCGGTTGACGTGGTACTCTACCAGATCGCCTTAAGGGTGCAGGAACAATGGGCTCTGGATCTGATCTAACCAAATCCGGTTCAGGTTCAGCTACTTGTGTCGGTTTTTTCACCTGTCGAACTTCCTCAAATTCGACCTTAGAGGCAACAGTCCCTTCACCAAGGAACTCCTTTTCTAAAAAGATTGCCTTAAGGCTGACAAACACCTTTTGCTCATCAGCTAGGTAGAAATAATATCCTTTGGTCTCTTTTGGGTACCCTATGAAATTACACTTGTCAGACCTAGGTCTAAGCTTGTCCGTAATTAAACGTTTAACATAAGCCGGACACCCCCAAATCCTAAGGTGCGAGAGTACTAGCTTGCGTCCTATCCATAACTCATATGGCATTTTGGTTATAGACTTACTCGGAACCGTATTTAGAAGGTAACAAGCCGATTCGAGTGCATATCCCCAGAGGAAGATCGACAGACCAACAAACCCCATCATGGATCAGACCATGTCCAATAAGGTCTGATTCCTCCTTTCAGACACACCATTATGCTGTGGTGTTTCAGAAGGAGTCCACTGAGAAAGAATCCCATTTTTCTCAAGATATGTCAGAAACTCATTGGAAAGGTATTCACCTCCTCGATCAGATCGAAAAGTTTTAATATACTTTATAGTTTATTTTTCTACCTCATTTCGGAATAGTTTGAACATTTCAAACGACTCCGACTTATGCTTCATTAAATAGACATACCCATACCTCGATAGGTCATCTGTGAAGGTTATGAAGTAAAAATATCCACCTCTTGCACTTGAGCTCATGGGTTCACATACATCAGAATGTACCAGATCCAAGAGTTCACTGGCTCGCTCACCTTTTTCAGTAAAAGGTGACTTGATCATCTTTCCAAGAAGACAGGACTCACAGGTTGGAAGTGATTCACAATCACCAACTTCAAAAATTTCTTCTTGAGCCAACCTATTTATCCTGTTCTTATTGAAATGACCAAGCCTACAGTGCCAAAGGTAGACTTCTGACACATTATCTATTCTAGGACATTTACCGGAGGTTTGAACCATATTAACAGGCTGTGACAGTAAGTAAATTCTATTATTTAGTTGTCCAACAAACATTGTAACATCATTCAAAATGATATTGTAAATATTTTTTTTTATTAAAAATTGATAACCGTACATGACCAAAAGGCCTACAGAAATAATATTTAATAAAAAGCTTAGATAATAGTGATATTCACTCAAAATTATATTACGAGAATTGATTACAAGATTCATGATTCCTAAAGCTAGAACTGGAACTTTGCTTCCATCTCCAATGTTCAGGAATCTCTCGCCATCATCAAATCTCCTACTGACCTGCAGACCCTGCATCGAATTGCAAATATGATAAGGACTTCCGATATCCAATACCCAGGCAGTAGTATCACAAATGAAAAAGTTGCAAGGTGTTATCATATAATTACCTTGCTTCTTCTTCGGCCTGTTTGGGTCCAGGGAGGCAATGTGTAGAGGACAGTTCCTCTTCCAGTGCCCCTGCTTCTTGCAAAAGAAGCACTCCGTCTGGCTCTGGTCGGACTTGCACTTCTTGGTCTGACCTTGTGCAGATGTCCCAGTATGTGGCTGCACCTTCTTGTTCTTCTTCCCTTTCTTAAAGGGTCGACGACCAGAAGAAGACCCTCCCACAACATTCATCGACTCCTTATGGAGCTAGTGGTCCTTCTCAAAGTTCTGCAGCAACCCCAATAAGCCGTGGTAGTTCACTGCAGGCTTTGTCATTCGAAAATCAGTAAGAAAGGGGAGGAAGGACTTGGGCAATGAATTAAGGATCGCATCCTTACCGAGCTGCTTGTGCAGGGGAAAGCCCAGTTTACTTAGACACTCAATCATTTCGATCATGTACAGTACATGATTGGTGACTGAGGTTTCATCCCTCATCTGAGCATTGAAAATGGCACAACTAGTTTTGTGCCTTTCAACATCATCAGGCATGCCAAAGGAGTCGTTCAACATTTGAAGCATCTCCTGTGGCTGGACGTTCTCAAATCTGTGGCTGAACTCATCATTCATTGCTGTCAGCATTATGCATCAAACGGTGGTCCGATCGTTGAGCCACTTCTAGTAAGTGTCTCGAACCGTCCCTCTCGCATTCGGGGCTGGCTCCTCGGGTGCAGGATTCGTTACTACATAAAGGATCCGCTTATGCTTAAGGATAATTTTTAATTTTCGATACCAGCTATCAAAATTTGATCCCATGAGCTTGTCATTATCTAATAATGACTGGAGCGACAGGGTAGTGGCCATAGCTGCATAAAGAAAAATCAGACCTCGATTAGTACATAAATTATTAATACTAAAGACTTGGACTTTAGTCTAAAGTTTCTCCCAATATTTTTACGAACTGGTAGCCTCAACCTCCAATTCGAAGAATTACTTTAATTCCTTAGTGGGTACTAGAATCCACACAGACTACACACGAGCCCAACTTTGGTTGGTCAACCCATGTATATCTATGGGTAGGTTCAAAACTAGTTGTTTTCCTAAACAACTTCTAGTAATTTATTTTGCCCCAGAACCTAATCAATAGGCTTTGGCCTCCACTGAAAAGATCTGGTTAGGTCCAACTATTAACATGACTTGATTTGGTGAATCGGACCAATAAATGATCAAGTCCGACTTTGGTCGGCCAACCTGACCACCATCAGAAAGACTCAAACCAAATTATCATACTATGAATGATAATTCTATTAGTCAATAAGCACCAGGCCTTTGGGCCTCAAATGATTATTAAACTAATGGACTCACTATCACTCACTTAATGGGAGGCTATGACTTAGTTATCACTATAACTTAATCATTTTTAAGACCTAATAATTTTTGAGGATTTTATTAAAGGATAGAAGAGAATAAATTTCCAGTCAATTTCAATCCTCCCACTGACTTCACTAAGTCAGATTAAAAAAAGATTTAATTAAAGCTGGCATTAGGAGCACCTAAATCAGTCACACTGATTTATCTAATGACATGGGTGAGCCCTAATCACCAAGTGATCTAATCAAAATCTAACTCACCAGGTTGGCCAGGTAAGTGAGATCAGTGGTGGGGATAAGCCATTAACTCATCAGAGATCGAATCAATGCGAGTAGCTCCCACTTAAGAACCACTGGTCAAACTGCCGAACTTACCTTAGACACCAACCGGTTCATTAGTTTTAATTTGATCAACTTAGTAAATAAGGTTCCACCGCGTAGCCATGAATTAAGTCCATCTTGGTCTAGTTAAAGACATGGACCCATTCAACTACAACTATTGGAGTTGAGTCTAGAGTGTCCTTGACCTAATCTAATTCAACTTTTGATTAGATTTGACCAATTACTCTAATTTAGTCCATTTCTTTAAGCTAACCTTAGGTTTAACCCAATTATGGACCTAATCCATCTAACCCATTGACCCACAAGTTTATGCAATTGTCTTAGGTCTTAATTCATAATTCTAGACCAACTTGACAATACTTAATTTTTTAATTAAGTATTTGGGCTGATGGTCAGGGTTTGGCATTTCAAAAATAATTTTCAAATTTAAAAGGTTTTATTTTTCTGTTCATCAAATATGTTGACTCATTTCACAAATAGATTAGCACATTTCATAAATAGCAATCATATTGTTAATTACATAACAGAAAATAACTCAATCAAAATAAATCATGAATATTACTTTTGATCTAATCTAACACATTCATGATAAATTTTATAATTAAACTTTTATAATTAAGTCCTTTCACTGCTTCATCTGCATGGGACATAATTGCAGCGGCACCCCTACTGCCATAGGAGACCCATCGAATGGAAGAAGAGGCCTTTAAACCCTTCTTTTCTCCTATGACCAGACGGCCATGGCAACCAACCCAATTCGATTACTTGCTACTTGGATCAAGTATATCTAAATATACAATTTTAAAATTTAAATTTCAAATTTTAAATTTTAAATTTTGAATTTCAAATTTCAAACAAATTTCAAATTTTAAATTTCAAATTTCAAATTTTTAATTTCAAATTTTGAATTTTAAAATTTGAATTTTAAATTTAAAATTTCAACCAAATTTTAAATTTTAAATTTTAAATTTCAAATTTTAAAATTTTGAATTTCAATTTTAAATTTCAAAATTCAAATTTCAAATTTTGAATTTCAAACTTTTGAATTTTAATTTCGAACAACTTTCAAAATTTAAATTTTAAATTTTGAATTTCAAATTTCAAATTTAAATTTTAGATTACAACTTAATCTATGCATACAAATTCATATATCATATCTTAGAACCTGCTCTGATATCATTTGAAGCGAATTCAGTGCAGGGGTAAAATGTAATTTTAAAATTTGTTCAAAATTATATTTTACAAGAAAATATTAATTAATCTAATTAATTAACATATGTT